>NC_073694.1:108549779-108770340 GCF_029784165.1 Wyeomyia smithii
TTTGAAGAAACTAGCAGCAACTTGGCCCCTCATTTCAGCTATTATATCTTTCGATGACTAATACGGCGAAAGAGGTTAGGAATTTTTTCACTGTATTACAGTGGAATTGCAGAAGTATCATCCCCAAATTCGATTTATTTTCTCATTTGATGAATACATACAATTGTGACGCATTCGCGCTCTGTGAAACCTTTCTCAATTCGAACGATCAACTCAATTTCCACGATTTTAACATTATTCGTCGAGATCGAGACTCACACGGTGGAGGGGTACTTTTAGGGATCAAAAAGTGCTATTCTTTTTTCAGAATCGACCTCCCCTCGATCTCGAATATTGAAGTTGTTGCCATTCAAACGAATTTGAATGGAAAAGACCTTTGCCTTGTTTCGTTATATATTCCCCCATCCGCGCGGATTGAACAGAAGCAACTCCTTGATATATCAGAATTGCTTCCCGCACCTTTTATGATTTTGGGAGATTTTAACTCTCACTGTTCGCTATGGGGGTCGCTGTACGACGACAACCGATCTTCTTTAATTTGTAACTTGATCGACGACTTCAATATGACACTTTTGAATACTGGGGAAGCGACACGTGTACCTAATCCTCCAGCACGTGAAAGCGTGCTTGACCTATCCCTCTGCTCGACATCACTAGCGTTAGATTGCCAGTGGAAAGTAATCAACGATCCCCACGGTAGTGATCATCTTCCAATCGTTATATCAATTGCTAATGGTTCAACTCCCCCGAACCCAATCAAATTTTTCTTACGACCTTACACGTAATATTGATTGGAAGCGTTATGAGTCTATTATAGCGGAATCTATCGAGACTCACGAGGAACTTCCTCCGGAGGAAGAATACGCGTTCTTAGCTGGTTTGATAATCGACGCCGCGACTCAAGCTCAGACGAAACCGATACCCGGGGTAACGATTAGACAGCGCCCTCCCAACAAATGGTGGGACAAAGAGTGCTCTGAGCTGTACGTGCGAAGGTCCGCGGCGTATAAGGACTACCGGGAGTACGGCACTGTCAACCTGCTCCGAAAGTACGAGGCACTGGGCAGGCAGATGAAGAGCTTAGTAAAGGCGAAAAAACGCGGGTACTGGTGGCGGTTCGTAAACGCGTTGTCGAGGGAAACAGCGATGAGCACTCTTTGGGATACCGCCAGGCGCATGCGGAACCGTGACGTTTCGAATGAGAGTGAGGAGTATTCAGATCGCTGGATACTCGATTTTGCCAAAAAGGTCTGTCCGGACTCTGTACCGGAACAGAAAACCTTTCGCGACGCGTTTATAGTAACTACGGAAGAGCCTCCATTTTCGATGTTGGAATTTTCAATGGCTCTCCTGTCGTGCAACAATAAGGCTCCAGGGTTAGATAGAATAAAATTCAACCTGTTGAAGAATCTACCCGACTCTGCAAAAAGACGCTTGTTGAATTTGTTCTACAAGTTTCTTGAGCTAAATATCGTTCCGCATGACTGGAGGGAGGTAAAAGTCATTGCTATTGGGAAACCCGGGAAACCTGCCTCTGATCACAATTCATATAGGCCGTTTGCGATGCTCTCTTGCCTCCGGAAATTAATGGAGAAAATGATCCTCTTACGGTTAGACAAATGGGTCGATACAAACGGTTTACTTTCAGATACTCAATTTGGCTTTCGCCGGGGCAAAGGGACGAACGATTGCCTAGCGTTGCTTTCTACTGAAATTCAAGTCGCATTTGCTCGGAAAGAGCAAATGGCTTCTGCGTTCTTGGATATTAAGGGGGCTTTTGACTCTGTCTCTGTAGAAGTTTTAAGCGCGAAACTTCATTCGCAGGGACTTTCACCAAATTTGAATAACTTTTTGCTCAACTTGTTGTCAGAAAAGCATATGTATTTCTCACATGGCGATTCGACAACTTCCCGAATTAGTTACATGGGCCTTCCCCAGGGCTCATGTTAAAGTCCTCTCTTATACAATTTTTACGTCAATGACATCGATGAATGTCTTGCAAATTCATGCACGCTAAGGCAACTTGCAGACGATAGCGTTGTATCCATTACTGGTAGCGAGGCTAGCGATCTGCAAGGACCATTGCAAGATACCTTAGACAATTTGAATCTGAATGGGCTCTAAAGCTGGGTATCGAATTCTCTCCGGAGAAAACTGAGTTGGTCGTTTTTTCTAGGAAGCATAACCCAGCTCAGCTGCAGCTCGTACTAACGGGTAAAACGATCTCTCAGGTTTTAGTCGCTAAATATCTCGGGGTCTGGTTCGACTCTAAATGCACCTGGGCTTGTCATATTAGGTATCTGACACGAAAATGCCAACAGAGGATTAATTTTCTTCGTACGATTACCGGAACCTGGTGGGGAGCCCACCCAGGAGACCTTCTGAGGTTATACCAAACAACAATACTGTCAGTTCTTGAGTACGGTTGTTTCTGCTTTCGCTCCGCTGCGAACACGCATATTTTGAAACTAGAAAGAATATAATATCGTTGTTTGCGTATTGCCTTGGGTTGCATGCAGTCGACCCATACGATGAGTCTTGAAGTGTTAGCGGGTATTCTTCCGTTGAAACATCGTTTTTGGAATCTCTCTTACCGGTTGCTAATTCGATGCACAGTTATGAACCCATTAGTAATTGAAAATTTCGAGAGGTTGGTCGACCTTCAATCTCAATCCAGATTTATGACTTTATATTTTGACTATATGGCTCAAGGTATTAATCCTTCTTCATACGATTCCTCCAATGTCGCACTTTTAAATACTTCTTATAATGCTATATTCTTCGACACCACCATGAAACAAGACATTTCTGGTATCCCGGATCAATTGCGACCCCAAGAGATCCCTAAGATTTTTTCCAATAAGTTTAAACATGTTAGTTATGATAAAAGGTTTTACACTGACGGATCTAATCTAGATGAGTCCACTGGCTTCGGTGTTTTCCACGAAAATTTTACCGCCTCCTACAAACTCGATGCTCCTGCTTCCGTGTACGTCGCAGAACTTGCTGCTATCCAGTACTCTCTTGGAATCATCGAAACACTACCCATAGACCACTACTTCATCTTCACAGATAGTCTCAGTGCCATTGAGGCTCTGCGATCGATGAAGCCTGTGAAGCACACCCCGTATTTCCTGGGGAAAATACGGCGGTTTTTAAGTGCTTTACCAGATAAAAATTACCGGGTTACCTTAGCGTGGGTCCCTTCTCATTGCTCGATTCCGGGTAATGAAAAGGCTGACTCTTGAGCTAAGGTGGGTGCTATTGATGGCGATATTTATGAAAGACCAATTGCTTATGATGAATTTTATAGCATTTTGCGTCAGAGAACACTCAACAGTTGGCAATCATCATGGAACTCAGATGAACTGGGACGGTGGCTACATTCCATTTTTCCTGAGGTATCGACGAAAGCATGGTTCAAGGGGTTGGATGTAGGTCGAGACTTCATTCGCGTGATGTCCAGACTTATGTCCAATCACTACACGTTAAACACGCATCTCTTTTGTATAGGGCTTGTAGACAGTAATCACTGCGTTTGTGGCGATGGCTACCATGACATCGAGCATGTTGTTTGGTCGTGTGCCGAATTCTGTGATGTTAGGTCCGAGCTTATAGATTCCCTCCGGGCCCGAGGAAAACAACCGAACGTACCCGTTAGAGACATTCTGGGAAGCGGTAATCTCCAGTACATGACACAACTGTACTGTTATTTGAAAAAGACTGACATTAAAATTTAATATTCTTTTGTCTATTTGTCAGAATACTCGTATACGACGCTGGAGACACGAACACGAAGAGCCTAAATCTATGTTTAAAAAACAAAAAAGAACACCAGTCGAAACACAAATAGATCGTATATCTTAATTAGTTTTAAGCAAGAATTGTATTTCCCTCCTCTCAGACATTCTGGGAAGCGGTAATCTCCAGTACATGACACAACTGTACTGTTATTTGAAAAAGACTGACATTAAAATTTAATATTCTTTTGTCTATTTGTCAGAATACTCGTATACGACGCTGGAGACACGAACACGAAGAGCCTAAATCTATGTTTAAAAAACAAAAAAGAACACCAGTCGAAACACAAATAGATCGTATATCTTAATTAGTTTTAAGCAAGAATTGTATTTCCCTCCTCTCACCTTAAATCCCCACTAGCTCGTAGTCGGCCGCGAGAATCAATAAAAGGCCTCCCTCTCTTCCCTGCTAACGTAGAATTAATACGAATTGTACTTGGCTCAGTAAAACAGAAAATGTATCGTGCCGTGTCAAATAAACTAATTTTAAACCTAACTATGGATGCACTCGCTGAGAAATTTAAATCTCCACTAAAAGGTGGTACTATTAAACACATTTATCACGGCAAAAATTTGGTATGTTGCATCAGTTCTACCATCGTATTGCGTGCATACAGCCAAAATCACGGCTACTATGGCTTCGTTTTTATGGCGCGGACTTCCTGCACCCGTGCCAATGCAACAAATGGCGCGCGACAGAAAGTCTGGTGGAATGAATCTGCAGTTACCGGCATTGAAATGCAAAGCATTGCTGATCAATCGGCACATGCAGGCAAGAAATTCCCTGCCGTTCTATCAATTTCTTTTGAACGAAGCAACTCCTCCCCCCGCAGATCTTCCCTGCCTTAAACTATTATCCCAACAAATCCCTCTCCTCCCCCCACTCATACGGGAGCATCCCACGAGTAGCCAGATACATGGGCTTTTTCTGGAACGAACGCAAACACCACGAGTAGAAAGAGAACATCCGAACTTGAACTGGAAACGCATCTGGACGAACATTGCAACGAAAAAACTTAGGTCAGAAATACGGAGTAATTTGTTTTTGCTCATCAACGAAAAGACTGAGCATAGGAAACTGATGAGAACCATTCACCGTGCAGATGCGGAGAGCTGTTTACATTGTAATGCTCAGGTGGAGTCGCTGCAACATAAATTTAGTAAATGCCCTCGAGTGGCACACGCGTGGCATTTTGTACAAGAGAAGTTGACTGTGATTCTCGGTGGATGGCGAAGACTATCCTTCGAAGATTTGCTGCGACCGACATTATTGAATATTGGACCCGTGAAGCGAAATAATATTTTGCAAGTGTTGATATTATACATCACCTATGTTAGTCAAGTTAACGATAGAATCGATGTTGAAGCACTAAATTTCCATTTTCAATGTGAAAGTTAACTATTTGTAAATAATATTTTAAGATCAAGAAAATAAACTTAACTTTTTACAAAAAAAAAACAGGTAACCAGCTACCAGTTCAAAATACAAAACGGTAATGGAGGTCAAATTGTCAAATTTGCACTTCCAAAAATTGAAGAAGATATGGAAAAATTAAAAACAAATAAAATTGCGCTGTCTCGAGACGATGAAATATTCAAATATGTACCCATGTAAGTACTCAAAGAAATGAGTAATAAAACACTGCGAAGAATGCAAATAATAATCTACACACCAGCAATATTCATTAGTGATGCTTGCAAGGTAAAAGAAATTTTAAAGAATTACCATGAAACACCAACAGGAGGACATATCGGACAACACCGATTGTACCTCAAATTGAATCGCATGGCGAAACATGAAGAAATCAATTTCTCAATTCATAAAGGCCTGTGAATTGTGCAAATAAAATAAAATAACAAAGCATACGAAGGAATGTACTACAATCACTAATACACCTTCAAAACCATTTGAAATAGTGGCCATAGCCACGATAGGACCCCTACAATATCGCACGCTTAGCCTTGGGGGCTAATAGCGGTCTCGATCAACTAGATTTAGTTGAAAGAATTCGTTATCGATATTGTTTTTGGCACATTTTGTATGTGTAGGATAAGTACAACGATACACCGTGCCCCAGTGCTGAGTCGAGAAAATTTCCAGCTCGAAAAGATCCTCGACTTGATCGGGGATCGAACCCGATATCACAACCGTTTGGGAGAGCTAGCCGACCGACATCGCTAATCACAGAGCCACGGGGACCACACCCCTACCAAAATCAAATAACAATAATAGATACGCCGTAACATTACAGTGTGAATTAACAAAATACATAGTTTTGTTACCGAAGCTAATGTAATAGCAAAAACTTTAGTGGATAATTTTATACTAATATACGGAAAATTTTTAGAGTTAAAATCAGATCAAGGTACAGAGTATAAAAATGAGATACTCGATCAAATCTGCAAATATTTGAAAACTAAGCAAACATTTTCTACAGCTTACCATCCACAGACAATTGGTTCGTTGGAGAGAAATCACAGGTGTCTCAACGAATACCTGAGATCTTTCGTGAACGAACACCAATCTGACTGGGATGATTGGCTACCATACTACGCATTTACATACAATTCCACACCACACACCGATCACGAATACACACCTTACGAGTTAGTATTCGGATACAAACCAAGACTACCACAAGAAACATATAACAAAACGCCGTTTATCAGACCCCGTTTACAGTTTCGAACAATATAGCAAAGAGATGAAATATAAATTACAAAAATCAAACGAAGTTGCAAAACAAAAACTTATCGATCAAAAACACAGCAGAAAAGGAACTTTAGACAAAAACACAAACCCATTAACAATCAAAATCAACGACACAGTGTACCTACAAAGAGAGAACAGAAAAAAATTGGACTCATTTTACAACGGACCGTACAAAATAACAAAAATTACAGACCCAAATTGCGAAATCACACACATACATTCAAATCAAAAATTTACAGTCTTATAAGAGCATAAAATAATGTTATCGAATTACCACAAAATCAAATAACAAGGTAACCAAAAATTATAATAATATTGTAAAGGTGACCAACCAGGCATTTTTTTTAATTAAAAGCTATTTATTTGACAAAAATTATCGAGAACCCTACCTTATCTTTTCTTCAGAATGATCCTTCGGCTTAACCCTCCAGATCATTCTTGGGGAGGAGATGTAAGCTGAAACCTTACGAGGATAACATGATCCTCCAAATTTTAATGACTTTCCAAACGGACCCAGAAAACATATTCCCACGGGCCGGATAATCAAACATCTTCCAAATTATTCCCACGACAAGTGTTGCATATGACACTAGCCATATGCAGACCACTAGAGCATTCCCACCGAGCTAGCCAAATTCCTAAAACCATGTTTCACCACAAATCCTGATTCCCATGCATGTACATGCAACCACTTGAAAATTAACCAAGTGCATGTACATGCATGAGAGCCGAAGAACCTCTTCGATCCCATATTTGCAACACCTCATAAATTAAACAAAACATTGCCAGCACAGCCAGCAATGTTTAGCTTCCCACGATTCTTTCTCGTTCCACTTTATCCTTACGAAATAGAACGAGAGCCGCAAGTAGCTAAGACACTAGCGCAACTTGCGGACATCATGAACATGTGCTATTGCCTACGCTCAGGCGCATAGGAATAGCCAGCTAGCAGTGTGAGTTTTATAGCAAGCCATATAGCACTGTATCAAGAAATGACAATTCAATGCCCTAGGTCCGCCTATTTTCATATACCGACATATACAAATTCACATCTAAAGTAGTATTATGTAAAAGCTAGAAATTAAGAAGGGACTTACAGTTAAGTGGAGTTTTGAATAAATCAATCCCGTTTGGGACATGGTAAAAACAAGTCGTGTTTCAGTGAAAACCCAAAGAAATGCCAGAAGAGGTAAATGTCGATCTGACGAACGGTCCGTCCGAAGCTGCTCACCAACTCGAGAAGGAGCATGAAGACGATGAAACAGTTCTTGATTCGGATGATGAGCCGAATGAAATAGTTTCTGGATGAAATGAAAGTTGTTATGATAGTGCTTTTGAGGTGCTCGGGGAGTCCAATAGTGACCCATTGTTCGAAGGTTTCACTGAAGACGAATATCTTCGACGGTCACTATGATCAAGATGATCAAGCAAAGGTAGTACGAGCGGATATTGAATTGGAACCACGCAACCTGAAAGAAAGCCAAAGCATCGAAGAATTCTATAGCGTGGCAAGAAGCCATGGAAGCAGATATAAAGAGCCATGCAGATAACTCGACGTGGGAATTGACACCTCTGCCTCGAGGAAGAAAAGCAGTCGGGAGCAGATGGGTGTATAAAATAAAGCGAGATGCAGGTGGGAATGTGAGCAGATACAAAGCAAGGCTTGTAGCCCAAGGATACTCTCAGCAATACGGAGTAGACTTTGACGAAGTGTTCGCGCCAGTAACAAACCAAGCGACATTTCGTTCCCTTCTTGCTATTGCCAGCATGAATCGAATTGCTTTGAAGCATTTGGATGTACGTTCAGCGTATCTTCATGGTGAGCTTGAAGAAAAAGTATTCTTGAGACAGCCACCGGAATTCGAGGAATCAGGACGAGAACATCTGGTATGCCGGTTGAAAAAGAGCATATATGGTTTGAAACAATCTGCTAGATGCTGGAACCGGAAACTCCACGAAGCGCTGATCAAGATGAAATTCAAGCAAAGCCAATCGGATTCATGCCTTTATATGAAAGTTGTTAGTAATAACATCGTGTACGTCTTGATATACGTTGACGATATAGTTGTCGGGTGCAAAGACGATTCTGAAACCGTGAAAGTGTATAAAGCACTAAAACAAATCTTTGCCATAGTATACCTGGGAAATTCAAGCTATTTTTTAGGTATGCAAGTTGAGAGGACCAATGGAAAGTATAGCATCAATCTTGGTTGCTACACCGACCAACTGGCAGATCGTTTTGGGATGAAGGATGCCAAGCCGGCAAAAACGCCTATGGACAGCGATCGTGGTGAACCGTTTGAGGACACAAAGGGATACCGCAGTTTGTTTGTTTGTTTGTTTGTTTGTTAGTTTACCGGAACAGGAGGAGATTTAATTGGATATTGCGACGCTAATTGGGCGGGTGACAAGGAGTCCCGTAAATCGACAAGTGGATTCTGTTTCCTGCTTGGAGGAGCGACTATATCTTAGACCAGTCCTCGCCAACCGTCTATTACTCTGTCATCAATGGAGGCCGAGTACATGTCGTTGAGCGAAGCCTGTCGAGAAGCTGTATGGCTACGGAAGCTTCTCGGTGAGATGGGAAGAGTTCAGCAAACTGCAACCGTGTTACACGAGGATAATCAAGGTTGCATTGCATTTGTTCAATCAGACAGAGCAACAAGGAAATCGGAGCACATAGAAACTCGGGAACATTATGTAAAGGAGTTATGCCAAAGAAATGAAATTCAACTAGTCTACTGTTCTACCGAGAACATGGCAGCAGATATCTTAACAAAACCGTTGGGGGCTCTGAAGCAACGTAAGTTCGTCAGAATGATGGGGATGACACCGGTGCCTGTATCCGAAGACACTAAATGAGGAGGAGTGTTGTATAATCGCATTGAGTGTCCCCCTCGACTACTAGACAGTGCAAGTGCTATAAACTTTACAGTGCTAAAACAGCGAACCGATAAAAGCGCGTTTCCTCTTTCTTTTATTCGAGTACAACAGTCGTAAGGTTCGCATCATATTCTTTAATAAAGCTAAGTTTTTTCTCTTTTGTTAAATGTAAGCGATTTGGTTTTCTTTCTCGATTCACGGCCATATGATTAACACATTAGACCGGCAGAGAGAAGGCCAGAGAGACCTGGGTTGGTGTCGATCAGGCAACCGTCCGAAGGGGCGAACCTAACCAACCCAAATGCAAGCATGGAGGAGAAAGAAGACTGCAGGGGTTTCCCTGAATTCCCACTGCCTAGGAGGGCCATGAAAAGAAAAAGACCAACAGAACGCTTGCACAGCAGTGTGTGTAGATAGGGATAAGTATTAGAATAAGTCGGCAGTGGAATGTGATGCGATATAGATTGAGGATTGTCGAACAGGATAAAACGTTCAAGAAGAGACAACAAATTTTTATATGAAATTATTTAAAGTTTTGATTTCGATCCTGATTAGAAAACTAATGAACAATTGTCTAAAGACACACAATCACAATAGATCAAAATGTCTCTGGTCGCAGTGATGAGTCCACACAGAGGAAAAAAAAGACATTTCGAATTAAATATGGTATTATGGACTCAAATCAAATTTTAGAGATTTCAAACATGTTATCAATTTTAAATTAAAAGGGGCATACGCCCCAATTCGAAATAAGTATAGAAATGAAAGAGTAACGCTAGTTACACTGGTCACTAAGATAAAAGGATAATAAACTGCAAGCTATTAGGGCTCTCATTAGTAATTCTGGAACGCAAGTGACTAGCTACTTTATTTTATAGTGAGTCAAAAAGAAAGCTAAACTGTTGGTGAAAATTATAGTGTTTGCCCGGCTGACAATTAAGGAAAAATCCTAGATCTTTTCTGCCCTCTCGAAGACGACCTGTTGGAGTTGTACGGGAAGTTCTGGTGAGCAGGAATTCGTCTAAGGGAAAACCCCTGAATTTACTGGTGCTCTTTCGGGCTAATGAGCCCTACGGTGTTGTCCTAAAACTTTCACCCAAATAGCTTATGATAAAATATTAAAACTGTAAAAAATTATAAAAGACTTACCTGAAAGGCGGAGTGAGTTTGGGCAAAACAGGCGGTGGACAGCAGACAAGCTCTCCATTTTCCTTTCGACGTTTTCTTTGCAATTCTTCAGATTTGGATTTATCTTCCTTGCTATAATGGTAAAAGTAGATGTTGTACCAAGAGAAGTAGTCTGGTTTCAACTTATACACTCCCTTCTTATCCGAATTAGTAGGCATTTCGAAGATAGCAATTTCGTCAATCACATTTTCCATTCCTGTTTCGCTGCTGTAATCTTCATTCAATGTGCGATTCAACTCGGAATGTGAAAAGGGTTTAATGCATAGTTGTTGAACAATTTCCTTTTTTATTCGGTCATCCTCAGCTATCATTCCTATTCCAGGAACGAATCGTTCGCCCACTATTATAATTAGCAACTCCAGCAACTCGTCAACCATATTAATCGTTTGCCTTACACAATCCTCCTCTGGATTCGTCGTATTTGCTGGTTCAAAATCATCATGAGTCCATTCAATCAGGTTAAATTTGTTAATGATGTGTATCAAATATTCGTTACTTTCTATTAAAGCTGCACCAACCTGAAGCATAGCAATGTCGCGATCAAGCATTTCATAACGGCACTTGACGTTTCGGTAAAAATATAATTGATTCAGCAAAGAATAACCATTTCTACGCCACATCCCTGCGTACACCTGAGAAATCATAACTCGTGTACATAAAACAGGTTCAATGATTTGTTCTAAAGAAAGTTTATCAGAAGATGTCGTTGTTACCACATCATCAAACAAGTCAAATTGCTGAAAGTTTACATATAGTCCAGCCATAAATCTTGTTAACGGTAAATGAATTGAAACTGGTTTAGATGCTACATCGTACATCAAGCACGCTACACTATGGTTTGCCAATTCGAGTACTCCAACTTTGGTTTCTGACACTATAAATTTTGTTTCAGCTAGAGCAGTTAACAACATGCGGTAAACTTTTACCATTATTACTTTGTCTGAACTGCACCATTCCAAAATAAGCGATAGTAAATGAGATAATTTCAGATGTAAAGTAAAAGCTGTTTCCCATTCGGGTTCGTATTCCATGTGCTGTCCTACTTGACGCGTAACAGCATCCATTCCCTGCATACATTTTAACAAACGTATCAAAATTTGCACACCATGAAGAAATCCTGTTCTTAATTCCTGTGTCCAAACATTTGGCTTGAAGCTTAGAAGGTACTTCAAATCTATCAAAATATAGGATGCTCGCTTGAATACATTCATGGTTGACGTATTTTTCGCAAATTGCAATAGCTTGTTTTTAACATACTTTTCTATTGACTCAGAATAAAATGTATGCATTAATTTGAATAATGCAAGCTCATGTGCAATAAGGTAATGTGCTATTGTTGGTACCGTAAAAAGTTGAACACTGAGGGATGCAATTGAAAATGAATGGTAATGATCATCCCTAATGAAATCTTGCATTAAATTGGAATATAGCTTTGTGAACATCACTGCCAACGTTTTTTTGTTTTCATATTCCATCAACATGCCTGATATTAACAATCTATGCCAGCAAGTACGAGCTGATTTCCAAAGCTTATGATCATTGATTATAATCTGCTTGAGGTTATAGGAATGCATAGAATTTATTTCTTTTACAACGTTACAAAATATTTGCCTAAATGTTGAGTGCTTACATAAAAATTCTTGAAACCTGTAATCAAAGAAAGTTAAAATAAAAATTATTAGTCATTGAAGGTTGAATGTACCACACAAGCATTTGCATCGCCAAATGTTGACAAGCTACTTCATTTTTATGTAGAACATGAACTTTTAATGGAGATATTTTAGATGTCATTGTCGATCGTATCACCTTATTTTCAATATCTTCTTTCAGTTTTCTACATGCTTCGAATGTGGCACATTTAACAATAGCTCTTCCTTCACGATCTATACTGGTTACATACTCGATGGCTTCTTTTTGAGAACATTTAACTATGGATGTTAATGTTTGGATCACCTAAATTAAAAATGAAATATTGAAATAACATGTTCATGTAGAAAAACTAAAGTATCATACTTGATCAAATGTGTGTGTTTCATCATTATACAAAATTGTGCAATAAATATCTTCATCATCAATGTCATCAAAGCTACAGTTGGACTGAGTTTGCAAGGTTGTGGCACAGTATTGCAAAATTCCTCTGAAAGCTAACTCGCAACACTCTTTAATTTTTTCTGTAATAATACACTCATTCGAAATGGCAGCTGGCTGTAATGGTATAATGGTATATATATGGTATAATGGTATATATATATATATATATATATATATATATATATATATATATATATATATATATATATATATATATATATATATATATATATATATATATATATATATATATATATATATATATATATATATATATATATATATATATATATATATATATATATATATATATATATATATATATATATATATATATATTATATATAAATATATATATATATATATATATATATATATATATATATATATATATATATATATATATATATATATATATATATATATATATATATATATATATATATATATTGATATATATATATATATATATATATATATATATATATATATATATATATATATATATATATATATATATAAATATATATATATATATGATATATATATATATATATATATATATATATATATATATATATATATATATATATATATATATATATATATATATATATATATATATATATATATATATATATATATATATATATATATATATATATATATATATATATATATACATATTGATATATATATATATATATATATATATATATATATATATATATATATATATATATATATATATATATATATATATATATTGATATATATATATATATATATATATATATATATATATATATATATATATATATATATATATATATATATCAATATATATATATATATATATATATATATATATATATATATATATATATATATATATATATATATATATATATATATATATATATATCAATATGTATATATATATATATTGATATATATATATATATATATATATATATATATATATATATATATATATATATATATATATATATATATATATATATATATATATATTGATATATATATATATATATATATATATATATATATATATATATATATATATATATATATATATATATCAATATATATATATATATATATATATATATATATATATATATATATATTGATATATATATATATATATATATATATATATATATATATATATATATATATATATATATATATATATATATATATATATATATATATATATATATATATATATATATATATATATATATGTATTGCCATCTTACAATTCAAAATAGTGACTGAGGTCAATTTTTAGCTACATACATCATTCTGGTTAAAGAAACACGCATATTGGGTAGTATTTGGTCACTTTAGGCTATTTTTCAGAAACCGGACGTCACCATCCTGGATTTTAAAATGGCATTTGGAGACAATTTCTGGCCCCTGAGCGTCATTCTGGTTTAAGCAACACACATATTAGATGTTATTTAGTCATTCAGCTGTTTTCCAGAAACCGGAAGTCACCATCTTAGAATTCAAAATGGTGTCTGTGGTCGATTCTGGCTCCTGTGTATCATTCTGGTATCGAAGTATCCAGAATGGATGGAAATCGGCCATTTTTGGCTGTTTTTCAGAAAGCGGAAGTCGCCATCTTGGATTTCAAAATGATATTCAGAGACAATTTCTGGCCTCTGAGCGTCATTCTGGTTGAAGATACACCCATATTGGAAGGTATTTGGTCATTTTCGGCAGTTTCCCATTCACCGGAAGTCGTAATCTTACAATTCATAATGTTGTCTGAAGTCGATTTGTGGCTTCATTGCATCATAACAATCCCGGAAATACCCATATTATCCCGCTGTTTTTCAGAAAGCGGAAGTCGCCATCTTGGATTTTAAAATGATATTCGGAAACATTTTCCGGATAGAAACCGAAAGTTTCCATCTTAAATTCAACAATGGCGTCTGGAGTCGAAAATTTTTTTGAAGTAGAATACTTCTCTCAGGAAGTTCGGTCACATAGGGATGTGAAATGAAAATCTAAAACCGAAAAAAAGGAAAAATATGTCCAATTTCAAATGCTAATAAATCGGTTAGTATCCGATGGATTTGCTTCGTTCTTGCAGCAATAGATTGCAAAATTTTCTATTTTCTATATTTTTGACAACGCAAGCAAGATTCTGTGTTGGATCCTAGCAATTTAAATTTGTCGCACCCGTCTAATTTACTGTATGTGAAATAGCTTCCACAGTGCATGTTGTCCGTGTATCTTAATTCCCCCAGCATTAACAGAATTTCGTCGTCTCCCAGCTGCCAAGTTGCAACATGATGCAACACGCAACAGCGAGCAAACGAAATCGCTGGATGTTACAAATCGCAATAAGATACGGGTTAAAACCGTTGCGTGTGTGAGAGCACCATCGGTGTTTATTCGCTGGATACAAAAATCAAATGCGAATTGTGGAATAATTCGTCTAAAGAACATTAGGAAATGGTAAAACTGAACTGAAAGGCGTGGCCTTTTACGTAGCACCCTTCGGCTATAAAAGAGTGTTTCTGGGAAAACTAGCTACATTCATTAGTCGGAAGGTGAACTGGATGGACCGTCCACAACGTTGTCAGCAGCAGCAGCAGCAGATATCGGCACTCAGCAGTAACAGACCATAGCAGCGGGTCGCGCCTGTGGCTGCCTTCAAAATAAACAAATCACTTGCCCAGTGGTTGGTCACCACGTCTCAGACCTCTGCCTAAGAACGAACGCCAACGCGAGCGATCGAGCGAGATTTTTGCCGTACATCAGCCGGCACTTCCTCTAATGGAAAAGTTGGATCATTATGTTCAGAAGAATATTACTGTCGGTAATTACAGGGATGCGATTGCATTATATCCGATATGGAATTGAACAATTGGTCGGCGTGCGACCAGACCGAACCAAGCGCCATTTTTTTGAAAATTGCGTTTTTAACACTAGTGGATGTTAAAATTGATAATCTATATTTCACGAAGAAACGAAATCATTTGAACAGTTTATAATGGTATTATAACAAAATTTCTCTGCAGCAGCTTGCAGGAAGCATACGGGGTGAGTGAACATTGATCGCCGATTACTCGAAATAATGTTTTTGGCGCTTGGTTCGGTCTGGTCGCACGCCGACCAATTGTTCCTCTGACGACAAATAAAACACTTGATTTGGAGAATTAATAGTTCTGGGTACCAGTAGCAGTATGGTAACAGCCTCAGCGGTAGGTGCAGCCGGTACTTCCATGAGGCCGATGTTATAAGAAAGTAAATGGAAGCGGCACGGCGAAACAGTTCGGGTGTGCTTAGACGCGCGTCATTTTCCGTTGTTGATATTATTCCCCACATGAAACGAGGCGCTTTCGTACGATAGCGGTATTAGCGGTAGATGCATTTGCCAACACTTACTCCAGTAAAGCCGTGTCTAATTTTCAATGTGAAAACACCTTTCTATTGTGTTGGCCGTGCGCATTAGGCCGTAGGTTAATGTACAGCCGTAAGTAGAGCTGTGTAAAAGTATTCTACTTCAACCTTGCGGTCGTGGCCTTGCACACAACCCTCCCGTGATTTTTTTCTCTCAAAAACCTCAACATATAAAATTTGGTTCTATTTGCTTGATTATTTCTCAAGATGTGCAGAAATTTGGGTGGAACCCCTCTTTTCAGAAGAAGGAGGGGTGTAGAAACATTATAGACATCTTTGTTACCCATAAAAATATTCACCTGCCGAATTTGGCTCCATTTATTTGGTTAGTTCTCGAGATGTGCAGAAATTTGGGTTTCATTTGTTTGGAACCCCTCCCTCACATAGGAGGGAGGGGTGTCGAACCATTTGTAGCAAGCCCACGGCCGCGATGTGTTTCCGTCTACTAAATACTTTCCAGGACGTATAAACGAGAAGCTTAAGCGCCACGTCCAGAGAGGGCTACTCGTCGTGTTGAATTTTGCCCAGCACGAAACCTAAACCTCAGGGCAGGTTGTGGAAGAATTGTCCCGAAACGACATAAAGGAACGGTGGCAATTGTTGAATGGAAGAATTACTCCGCCGCGCGAACGATGAAACCACTACTCCGCTCAGCCAAAAACCAACCGTCTTATCGAAACACGGAAAACACGAGTGTCCGAAAAATAAGCGTTATCATCACAGGCGGAACACCAACGCCAAATCTTTCTATTCGATTCAGCGGCAATAGTGGAGCTGTTTCCCGAGAGCCACCCGGAGTAGAATACGAACGAACAACGGAAAATATTACACGTACGCAATGTGAGAATTCTTATAGACAAGATTTACCTGTTTGGGAAGCATAAATTCGAACATAGTATATAGATTTACATTTATTGCATGAAGCGGGATTTACTTATGTCTAACGGGTTAGTAGCGTGTACAGTCAGTGATCACATTTTTATTTCCGCGCTTCTGTGTGCTTCCCTAATTTACTCCTACCGTGCGGTAAAAAAACTCGTCCAACAGACGGCTGGACGGCGAAAGCTTTCTATTAATAAGATTTGTTATGTGTCTTATCGGGCCCGGCTCATAGGGCTATTTTTTCTCACGAAGGATAAAGCAGTCCCTTCGGTGCTATTAATAGCCCTACCGTTGCGTCCACTGCTGTTCTGCTTGGCGTCGTTGGCGTCGATCAATGAGCTGCGATGGCGTCATTCGATGATAAGCGATGGCGTCGATCAATGGGACGCGATGGCGTCGGTCGAACGGTATCGACGGCGTCGTTTGCCGGCTGATCGCAAGGGCCGACGTTTACCCAAAGCAGCAACTTCCAATCCCGTCGTGGGTCAGCAGCGTGAGGGTGGCAGCGTCGCGCCAGTGCAGCGGCTAGAAAGCCCAAAAAAGAAGCCGACAACGGCTGATTTGGGTTTTCAGCATTTTTTGTCGTTCACACATTTAAACTTCTTACTTTCTTTTTCTACCAATAACGCACGAAAAAGCGTCCGTAGACCGCACTCCTAATTTAACCGCACTAGCTAAACCCTAACGAAACGGAAAAACTTAACTAAAAAGAACGCTCACATTTAACAAAAGACTTACAATAGAACGCACGCGAACTAGACTAATCACACTACTGCCTCGTTCACGATCAGAATTGAAATGGACGAGTAGTAGTTCCGAAAATCCTCAGATAAGTTGCGCGGTATTCGGTTTCCGCGATCGGAAGTAATGAACTACTCCAGCACGATCATCTATGGCTTAAGCGTGAATGATTTTATCTCCTTCTTTCTTCCGTTCTTCCAATCGCAGATTTGCTTCCCCACCCGCTTCGGTATTTAGTGAGACGGAAAATACTACGAAAAGGGAATTTGAAATTGCTGAATTCAATGTAGTGGAGTATTTGTATACAAGCGTCTGATTTTCAATTTTATCATGCAATATTGGACAGTAAATCTAAGTGAAATTGAATGATTTAAATTCATAAAACAGTGACCATGCTACACATTATAGACATATTTAATACCTCTAAAAACATTCACATGCCAAATTTGGTTCAATTTGGTGGATTGGTTTTTGAGCTGTGCAAAATTTGTGTTGCTTTTGTATGGGTCCCCTCCCTTTTAAAAGAGGGAGGGAAGTCAAACTGTTATGGATATATTTAATACCCCCAGAAACATGCACCTGCCAAATTTGGTTCCATTTGCTTGGTTAGTTTTCGAGATGTGCATGAATTTGTGTTTCATACTAACCAAGAAAATAGAACCAAATTTGGCATGTGAATGTTTTTAGGAGTAAAAAATATGTCCATATTGGTTCGATACCCCTCCCTCTTCTGTAAGGGAGGGGTTTCATACAAATGAAACACAAATTTCTGCTTATCTCGAGAACTAACCAACCAAATGGAACCAAAGTAGGCAGGTGAATGTTTTTAGGGATAACAAATATATCCATAAATTATGGACCATAATGATTCGACACCCCTCCCTCTTCTATAAGGGAGGGGTCCCATACAAATGAAACTCAAATTTCGCACAGCTCGAGAACCAATCATGAAAATACAACCAAATTTGGCAAGTGAATGTTTTTAGGTGTAACAACCATGTCCATAATGTTTCGACATTCTTTCCTCTTCTGACATGTCTCCAAATACCATTTCTAAGATAGCGACTTCCGGTTTCTGAAAAACAGCGGTAAATGCCCAAATACCACCCAATGTGGGTATATCCGGAATAGTTATGATGCGCTGAAGCCACAAATCGACCTATCAACCTCAGACAACATTTTGAATTGTAAGATGGCGACTTCCGGTGTCTGGAAAACAGCCGAGACCAAATACCACCCAATTTGAGTGTTTCATTAACCAGATTGACGCACCGGAGGCCAGAAATTGTTTCCAAATGCAATTTTGAAAACCAAGATGGCGACTTCCGGTTTCCGAAAAACAGCGGCAAATGACCAAATACCACCCAATATGCGTATTTCCGGAATTGTTATGATGCACTGAAGCCACAAATCGACCTATCAACCTCAGACAACATTTTGAATTGTAAGAAGGCGACTTCCGGTGTCGAAAATGAAAATGACCAAATACCACCCAATTTGAGTGTTTCTTTAACCAGATTGACGCACGGAGGCCAGAAATTGTTTCCAAATGCCCCTGCTGGACTATATTTTTCGTAAATTTCTAAATAACTATTTCCCCAGTTAGTACATTTTTCAATTGTCAGCTCCACATTTACTGCTTGAAACAGAAATAAAAAGAGCTTGACTTGCATTATAGTCATTAAAAATAAGAAAGATAAATATTTCTTGACGGACCAACACGTCAAGATGTTGCCGTTGGTAGAGACGGCAACAGACTGTCGCTTTTCGATCTCTTACTGATGCAGTAAACCCCACTGCGACGTGAGAGTAACGAAACAAAAACAGATAAAGTATTAATGTCACTGAAGCGAAAATTTCGAAGTTTCGAGTATCCAGATATAACCTACAAATTTACCATTTAATTTCAAACGTCTGTATGTACCTTAGCGCCTAGCAGTTGCGTGATATTCGATAATGCCCAAAGCCCTGATAATTTTGGTGGCATTAAACCTCAAACATGCATATTCTCGCAGAAACAGTTTTATGTCACATGGTCACGTTAAAAACAATTGGAATCACATATGAAAAAAAGAAACCCGAAATATGGTTGGCCATAAAGTATTGCGAGAGCTTTTGTTAGGGACAAAACGATATTGTCACTATGCCATGACAAAAACGAAAATCAACTGAAAAGTTATAAAACGTTTGAAACCAACCCATGATATTTCCTGCCCTTCGTTGAAAGAATTGTAAGATTGCTGTGAAACTGGGTAACACGAGGTAGTTAACAAATTAAAGCATCGTTATCAAGATAACATACTTATATAAGAAGATGTTAAAGGTGTTTTCCAAAGTCAAACTGATTTTATGTTGCTCCTTATTGCTTTCATTCCATGTCAAAACAATAGTTATAGTTAAAGTTGTTGTTATAATAATAGTTTTAGTTATAGTAATAGTTACGATAGTTAAAAGTTATTGATCTTGAGTTTTCGAGAGGTTTTTTTGTGAGTTTCAGTGAGTTACGATTTTTTGTTGCCTTTGATCGTAGAAGTTTGAAACAAAGTTACATCACCGGTACGTACTAAAATGAAAGCCTTCATTTAGTTAATATTTTATGGAATAATTCTAAGCGATTTTTGTATTGGTTTAAGTTGGTTCCACTTAAATACTACGTCGGTTTCTGTGAATTTATGCTGTGACTGTTTTTCAAGAAATAAGAGGGCATTGTCGGTACGTAAAAAACATAATAAATTAAAAATAATAAAGTGCTTTTGCGAGAATTCTAGGAAGTATTCTTTTGGTTTCAGTTGGTTCCAATTCAATTTTTTCCGTCTATGGTGGGAGTGCTTTCTAACGAAGGTGCCGCTAAGGGAATGTTATAAAAGAAACGTTTCCTGATCTACATGATCAAACTGATTCTTGCATATCTCCCAGTTGAGTTCGACAAATTTCTGCTGTGGTCGAAGTGATTTTTCTTTAGATAGAGTTGTTGCAAGAGGTGTGCTCAAATACTTAACATGCCGTTGAATTAGAATTAAATTCGTTGTTTTTGTTTCAGTTTTGCGATTAAAACACGAACCATGCCAAATGTCAAACGTAGTTTCATTGGCCGTCGTACACAAAATTCAAATCAGCTAGCGAATATTCGGGCACGCCGAAACGAAGAGCAACGTAGGCAGGTCAATAAAAGTGTCAGGCTTCGCAACACTGAAGATAGAATATCAGAAAGTCAGGAAATATACGAATCCCGAAGGAAAGTAGATCGGTTGAACAAAATGAGCTCGAGATGCGACGACGTTCGACACCCCATATATTTCGGAATACAATGGATGTATTGTCAGTTACACACTTAATTTCCATAGTCTTTGACAAAAAAGTAAAGTATAGTAACTTAAACACTCAATTGAAAGAAAAATGGTAATCGAATATTTTCAAATACTACTACTTAATAGGTCCAAGGTCAAATTTACTACCGAACAGCTGCATTGCTGCCACTACCCGATGGCAAATGTCATTGAAGCGACAATTCTTACAGGAAACTACAGAGGAGAAGTCGTATTGATTCCGCATATTCCGATTCCAAGGACAGTCACTGAAAATTTGTGGCATAAACCTCGAGTATTCATGCTTCTCACATGGATAGCTCTATGTCGCAGATTCACGTAACCCTGACCCCGACACAATGGAATATATAGAGCTTAGTGGCTAGACCCGCCTTGACCACTTTCACATGTTTCAAAAGTCCCGAATTTTAAGCTTGAATTATTTAGAATTTTAAAGCTTTTATTGAACCTGTTCCAGTAGAAATAGCGAGGCAGAAGAGTATTACTATATTAAGCATTAAGCCAAGATAACGTGATAATTTCCTTAAGAGTATTTGAAAGAATGACTGTTTGTTTTCAGAAATGTATTGAAATTATTTGATTATGATTGAAAGGTGCTTTATGCTTAATGAAATAAAAACTAAGAATTTTACGAGCGCTGGATTGAAAAAAATAAACAGATTAATCCACCTAGCGGTGAGACCCAGCCTTTCTCATTCGAACTTATTATGTGTTAAAATAGATTTACACGATTTAAGAGAAAAAATACTCCTTGAAAATTTCTTTTCTTGATTTCTTGAAAATTTTTAATAGCCAACAGCACAACTATACCGAACATTCAAAGCCTAACATTCACACACATATGAGCATACATTAAAACATACATATGCAAATACTAAGGCTGTGCGAGATTTCGAATGATTTCGTATAATTTCGCAAAACTCGAAATTTCCCGAAATTTCGCGAAATTTAGGTTTCGCGAAATTGCCGAAAAATTTCGTTGAATTTCGCTAAATTCCACATAAAATTTCGCGAAATTAATCTTCCAATTTCGACGATTACGAAATTTCGCGAAGTTTCGGACCAAATTTCCGATGCAGATTATTACATTATTTTGGTTTGTGCTCATTGCGACTATAAATTAAATTGAATATATCTCAACAGATATCTGGTATACTAAGTCAGACATAGTAGAATAAACTCTCAGCCGGTAATTTTTGTTTCTAAAGACAAAACCGTAACATCATGCGGGAGGTATTTTTTATTCACGCAGAGCATAAAATTCATGTCATCACTGAAGTCATATTCGAGGAATATGAAGCCGTCCAAATGCGCTACAAGGTATCGAGTAATTTGTTTGTAGGAATAAATTTTACGCATCTTTTACGTACATCAAAATGTGGTTATATTTGCAGCGCACAAGATTAAAGAGGTCACTTTTTGTCTTTCGTTTAGGAGGGCATAGCAATTTCTGTCAAAACTAAAACTCTGAAGCTCTATCTTACAGGCCAAATGTTCTATGCTACTCGACTTGTAAAAATTTTTAAGCGCTTTTTCGGATTCCTCTGTGTTAGAGGACTCCTCTTCGCACACCGTAGTGTATTTAAATGTGTTTTTTCAAATAGTTCATTGCTATCACTAGGCTGACCAGATATCATGCCTTATAGTGTGCAGACAGAGTGATCGATGTGTCAAGCAGAAAAAGTTGTAATTGCCTGAGTTTTTAGTATTGTTTCAAAACACTCTGACTTCAAAGTCAGCATAGGTTTCAAAATTGCCAGGTACCTTATCAAAAATGTTTTAAACGTGTAACCAAAAAAGTATACTTTATTAATGAATGAATAAAAAGTACATGGTTCGCTCTCGTTGAACACATAACTGAGAAATGTTACTCTCGTTTTGGGGGCACAAAATTTTACAATGTCAAAAACAAGTTCAGATTATAGCATAAAAGTGATTCTGACTTTGCACTTGACGAATATACAAGGTAGAAGAAAAGAAAGGATAGAAAGAACGAGAAATAAGAGAACGAGGATGATTACGAACAACTTAGTTGAGTAAAGAGAAAATTATTTGTTTGTTGCATTACAACATTCCATTCTAACTGTTGATTGGTTGAAAGAAAAATAATTTTTGGTTTGTTTCAAAGGGGCCGTTCCCAAACCACGTAGCCATATATAGGGAGACGGGGGAAGGGGGGGGGGGGTTATCAAAAGACCACGAAATATCACGCGGGGGGTGTGGAGGTTAACGAATAGACCACGTAGTCTTTTTTCTGACATATAATTTATTATTGCCACTCAGTCAAGACGAACAACAATAAACAAAATCGCACGCTAGCCTGGGGGCTAATGCGGTCTCGATCAACTAGATTAGTTGAGAGAATTCGTTATCGATATTGTTTTCGGCACATTTTGCATGTTGTAGGATAAGTACAACGATACACCGTGCCCCAGTGCTGAGTCGAATATATTTCTAGCTCGAAAAGTTCCTCGACCTGATCGGGAATCGAACCCGATATCACAACCGTGTGGGAGAGCTAGCCGACCGACATCGCTAACCACAGAACCACGGGGACCACATAAGACGAAGCTTTCGCAATATTTTAATTAATAAATTTATTTGACACGACTTAATAATTGATAAGTGTCACGGGAAGTTTGAGAGTTGTCAGCAATTAACTGTAATCAAATTTTTGAAACATATTTCAAATTTATCCGAACGAAGAATTTTTTTTTTTTTATTCAAACAGGCTTTGTCTTATATGGCATTTGCTTCTTTAGAATAATAGTTCTATTTTGCAATGCGTCGGGATTTATGACATTTTTCCTGGAACTCAACGACCGGTAGAAAAAAATCAACGTTTTGGTCCTCAAAAAAATATATAAGACCTGGATGTTCGTGAACTGAAGGAAGAAAGAAAGATGTTTATATATTGTTCGACATTCCAAAACTTTGTAATTTATTTAAAAAAACTAAGTTAAGATCAAACTGCTTAAGCAAATTTCATTTATTTTGATACTCAACAACAAATTAAAAATCATTTTGAATATACTCAACAGAATAGCGTATTTTAAATTACTTTCAGGTAAGGAAATTGTTATATTTGTTAAAGACAATGAAATATTAATAAAAATAAAACAACCATTATCTATTTGTTATTTTGGTTTTGATAAAATGATATTACTGAAAATTCTATTTACTATTTGCGCAATAACTAATAATCCGTTTTCTTAAACCTTCATTTTTTTTATAAATTTTTCATACTTTATTGTACATGGGTCATTCATGTCAAGTGATCAGGCAAATGCAACGACCCTCTCCGATTCGCTTCAAAATGAATAAAATGACTTGTTTTAGGTCAAAACTGAAAAATCCAGAGTTTTGGGTTAATCGGACAACCCCTCTCCAATTGCGAGGCCCTCCGATTTTGTATTTTTTGACAAAAAATCATTTTCCTTGTTTTGGAAAAACATCATATCTCAGAGGCCGTAAGAGCTACAGACAATATTAGACAATATTTTAAATTTACAATCGAATGGCATCATCAGATTTTGCAAACAGTGTTGCCAATATTGATATTTTCACGTTTAAAAACTAAAACTTCGTTTATCTCAAAACAACCCCATTTTTTTTAAGTCTGATGTCACCAATGTGTTCAGCGGAAAATTTTACATAATAATCACCTATCCACAAAATGCAATATGCGCCGTTGTGGAGATATTCAACTTTTAAGATAACGAGTTCGTTAAATTCACACAACAAATGTAACCAAATGTTGAAACGCACTCGAAACAAAAGCACTATTTCACATCTCAAGTGTGGGTTTCTCATGGCCTTTTTGATGGTTTATTCCTGTGTTTTCATAACGTGGTTGCCGTCAAAACATACGCAAGTTGATTTGAGCTTTCACGACAGTGAAAAATGGTGTGTTCAATAGGTTGGAGTTTAAAAAGTAAGTGTACAGCTGAAAATCACAATCGATCGCACTTAACATCACGAAAATGGATTTTGTTAAAAGTTTGGTGTTCAACGTTTGCAAACTATATGCGGAAGGCACGAAAAACAGTTTGGCCAATATTTTGCAGCTAGACAGAAACAATGCTGCAATCCGCTGAATTGCCATGGCGGTGCTCGTAAGAAAAATTTTATAATCATTTCGTCATGTTTTCATGACAGGTTTCATGAAAACAATCAGGAAATAGTAGAAGGTCGAAAGACATGCATCCAATATGATGCAGCACTGAGAGCGGAGGTTGTAAGGATTAATTCGCAAGATAGAATGATGGATCAGGAAACAGGTGTAGCAATCGATGAAAATAGTATACCTCAGCACAAGTATTGTTACAAGCATTATAGTTAACAGTCATTATTTCCTTGTTATAGATACTGGTGTGTTGGACCATTTAGCTGAAGAATTGGAAACTCCGCATGAGCGGAGTAAAAGGATTTTTCACACTATATTCTTTACAACATGAAAATGTTGGAAATGAAGTGATTAGCTCACTTCTGCGATGTCATTATTGTTTTGTTTTATTTGAAATTGTTTTGAACCTGTTTTAATCGTTTACTTGTATAGTAAAGACACAGCTGGTTTGCCTTAACATGGTTTTGCAATCTCTTGGTCAATCACCCGTTAGTGAGTCGAAGGTCAAACGATCAAATAAATACAGTAGAGAAAAACTGCTAAAGGCATCAAAACCTTAGAAAAAATCTTTTGAGGCTGTTTCTAGTCAGCAAAATGAAGGTCTAGAAAGTGCTGGAGAGGAAATGGTTCGGCAACTCAAAGAAAAATTTCAAATTTCTGATAAAACGAGCAATAAAATCCACCAGTTGTCAGTGCTGCCAGGTTAGATTCAATTAAATCTGTTCCAGGGATCCGAGGAATGCATTCGGCGACACCTCAAGCTGACGTTACCATTTTAATGAAGACATTGTCAAGCTCTGACCGGGTACCTATTTCAATGTAACGCCAAAAGTTAAACAAAAGTCGTCACGTGCTACAAAAATCAAACGTTATTTTCTGACAAACTTGTTAAATAATTATAATTAATGAAACGCACGTTGTACTTTCATGGCTGTTAATTCAGGTACCATCAAGTAGAATATGAGAAACCACTTTTTGAGATTTGAAGCGGTGATTTAGTTTGGGATACGTTTTAATAAGGCTTGTCGCATTTGTAGGCGTATTGTTGAAATTTAACGAACTCGTTAAAAGTTGAATATCTCCGCAACGGCGCATATTGCATTTTGTGGATAGGTGATTCTTATGTAAAATTTTCCGCTGAACACATTGGTGACATCAGATTTAAAAGAAAATAGGAGGTGTTTTGAGATAAACGAAGTTTTAGTTTTTAAACGTAAAAATATCAATATTGGCAACACTGTTTGCAAAATCTGATGATGCCATTCGATTGTAAATTTAATAACCTTTAAAAAGAGTATCTAATATTGTCTGTAGCTCTTACGGCCTTTGAGATATGATGTTTTTCCAAAACATGGAAAATGACTTTTTATCAAAAAATATAAAATTTGAGGGCCCCGCAATTGGTGGGGGGGTGTCCGATTAACCCAATACTCTGGATTTTTCAGTTTCGACCTAGAACAAGTCATTTTAGTCATTTTGAAGCGAATCGGAGAGGGTCGTTGCATTTGCCTGATCACTTGACATGAAATGACCCACATATATTTGCAGAATAAGATCACAAAACAAAAGACCACGAAAGAACACGGGAGAGTAGGAGGGTATAAAAGGGATCAAAATATGACCACGTAGTTTAGGAATGGTCCCAAATGGATTTTTTTTTTTGGTGTCGCCGAAACTCACAGGGCAAATTTTTTTAGGACAAAATTATTTTCTACAACCTTACCAGAGACACTAGTTACGCCAGTCAAACAAACCGATTTAGCTGAAAAAATAATTTAATCTCCAATTGGGCACTCTGTGGGTAATTAAAATATTTTTATAATCGAAACAGTTGGTTTGATTGGCATAGTGCCTTTGGCAAAGTTGTAGATAAAAATATTGTCCCTCCAAAAATAAACATGTTGTAAATTTTTTTTTTTTTTTGAAAAAATTTCACTTTTTTTAATTGAAGACATCGCTTCGGTATTTCTTTTGTAATTTTTATACACTAAAAAAATGAAATGTTTGATTTTTTTTTTTTATCGGAAAGATAAAATTACTATCTAAAACTTTTCTAGAGACGTCACACTGATCAAAAACTTTTGGCTCTGAAAATATTTATAATCACAATAATCCTCCCGAAATAGCATTTTAAATAGCTTCTCAGCCTATAGAAACGTTTATGCAAAGTTTAAGCCAAATCTAAAATGACAAAAAATATTGAAACTTGGACATTTTTTGTGGAACTGCTCAGTTAAAAAATAATTTTAAGTTATATTAAAAAATGTGCAAACATATTGAAAACTTCAAAGTTTACAGAATAGTTAACTTAAATTTTGTTTTCCTCGAATTGATAAAGATGTCACTTAGTCTAGTCTGACTAAACGGTGTTAAAAAAAATTCAATAACACTGGTCGACAAAAGCGAAAAAAAAGTTGCCCTAAAGCTAAAAATGGTTGCCCCCCAAAGGTTTTACAGCTTTATAACCATTCCTGTGAATTTTACAGCTTTTAGAGAATGCAGAAATGCATCAGAAGGCCACCGAGGAATTGCTTATCGGATTCGTCGCTTTTACGTTTGCATAGGGAAAAACTCTTTGGAAAAGTTATCTTTACTAGGGACACCAAAACTCACAGGAATGGTTGAAAGCCTACCTACCATCTTTCATCTTTTCCAGTGCGAGCTCTAGGACAAAACTTGGATTTTGAATGATGAAAGTGCTATGAAAGGAGGATTACTATTTTAAACATAGTTGCATTCAAACCAAAAGAATCAGTTCAGAAGCTTATTAAATTATTATTTACAAAGACATTTCGAGTTTGACCTTTATATCATTTGTATCTATCGCGTTACTATTACCTGCAATATAATCTGTATAAATGAATGCATCAAGATTTCAGTTTTTAACATTTTTGATTTTCTCGTCATTGTCGGTTTATCGATATCTGAATACCTACGTTACTCTTCGTCGACCAGGTAAGCACCTTGCGATCAGCTACTGAAGGGTACTTCGTTAGCGTACCCTCCAACGTTTCAAATCATTGTAATGCTATGTTTCAGAATCATTTATTTTATTTTTCGAAATTTCGCGAAATTTCGCGAAATTTAGAGACCAATTTCGTTTCGTCTCGAGAACTCGAAATCCAACTTGATTTCGTTTCGACTAATTTGGCGAAACCGAAATTAAGGGTTAATTTCGTTTCGTTTCGTTTCGACACCAGAAAAGCCAGTTTCGCACACCCCTAAGGGATACCATCCGTTCTGATTTAGCAGGACATGTCCTGATTTTGAGACCAATTAGGAGCGTCATGATTTATTTTTCACATTTTAGCATTTAGCAAATTATTCAGTATTTTCATCTTGCCTCCGGGAAGAAACGATCTTTTCAAGAAAAAAAACCGTTCGTTAAAACCGTTCAACGTTTTTTGACAATAGAGTGTTGCAGGGGGTATGTATATAATTTTTTCTTTCATAAGAAATGTCAAAGAAATATATATTCTAGTGATTTTTTTTTTTCAATTTAAACAGCAGAACTATTGAAAATATTGATTTTCTATTTTTAACGACTGGAAATGATTTTAAGACAAACCCTGCCATCAAGAAATCATAACTCAGGGATGCCAGGTCATTGTTCAAATGTCTTCACACTCCATAAAAAATGTCTCCTCACATAAGAAATTTGTAAACACGGTCCCCGATGAAAGTTAGCAAAAATCTTAGTGAACACATTAAACCGGGTGCGGTTAATCAACCGACTATTAGGCTTCCACTTCTTCACATCAGCTTAATGTCTTCGAAAGTATGACACATCTTCACATTTGGCATCCCTGTCATAACACGCGAACCAGGGTTATATTTCCACAGGCCAGCAGCATTAATGTCATTTTGTGCTCTGTCAGAGTTATATTTTCCATAAGCCAGCAGCAGAAATGTCATTTTGAGCTCTATCAGGGAATCGGACCGTTCGATGCCAAAATATTGTGGACAGATCCAATAGATATACTCAGATCGGTAAAAATTTCAAACTGAACGTTATTACTTCGCCGGACACGCTCCCTCACAACTTAACGGCAGATCGTGGCCGACAGGATTACCAACCAAAAACCGTTTTGCTTCGACTTCCCGAAATTGCGCTAGGCTATTGACTCTAACGGTCGTCTCTCTTAGCCGAGATTCTAACATATGACGACTGGCTTGTTACTCCAGCATCTTACCCCGAGACCAACTAAATGGTTCCTTGAGTCTTCCTTGAGTTTTTGTGAGATGGCAGAAAATGTAAAGCGCGTTGAACTAATACAACAGATCCCAAGCATGCACAGTGGTCTAAACTCGAAAAATCGTGATCGTTTTAGATTTGACTGTGAAATATTGATTTTATGTACCTAGTGTCTTCAGCAAGTTCATTTCATATAACAAGACCTTTCTTTTGGCGTTTTCGGTTTTTTGATCAATCCCCCTAGTAGTTAGATATAAAAACTATTTTTTCTAATTTTCAAAATACCAGATTGTTTTCTTCAGCAAAGTTGTAGGAAAATCTATAAGAAAGAGAATTTCTGAACACTGTAATCTTCTATCTGTACGCCTGATATGACGAAATAGAGTTTTACGAGTACCATTGATCAATTTTTAAAACAATTTCCAATTAACTAGCTTCATGTACATTTTTCCCGAAATAGTATAATTTTAAAACAAGTACTGGTATGTGCTCCAGTAAACCTCTATGACTATTGGTGAAATTTTCTATCGTCTACTTCATGAAATTAATTCAGTAATTCTATAAGGTACTATGAGGTAAATTGGGGTGAAATTGATCACCATTGAAATCCATACATTCTTTTGGCAATGTGCTTTTTTTCGATATACTAAAGATAAATGATTGGAAATGATAAATGAGATTACTTTAAGTAAATTCAATACTTGTTTTTCAATTTGGAAACTTGTTTTATCAAATTTGATTGAGTTTTGGAGGAGTTAGAAGAATTTTTCGAAAATATGAAAAATTTGCACCGGGTATGCAAGGGTTAATTTTGACAGGTCTGCGCATCATGCAAAAGTTGCGTTTAAGGACACGTTAACATTGCCTAGTGTTGTAAGAGCAATATCTTCTGATTAGTATTTTTTATCACGAATTTTCAGGTGCTCAATTTCACCCCACTGATCAACTTCACCCCATTCCACGGTAACACTCATCAAAATTAGTTATTCGTCCATAACTTTTTCTGTAATCGTCGAAACAGTTCAAGATGTTCTAAGATTTTGTTCATTTTGCTCAACCTCGCATTTTGGTAGAACATGTTGGTATGGTATTTTTATTTGTTGTAAAGATATTTCTAGTTATTTGCTGAAAATAGCCATATTTTGAGTCCATATTTCTTCGAAGGTTGCAGATAGTAGCAAACCTGACTGTATGCATTTGAAAGTTTGTCAAAAGAACTGCATTACTCAAAAGAGTTCAACTATTTCTAGTTGTATCCAACCGAGTACTGAATTAAAGGAAAACACCCTTCAAAATGAGTTTTTTGTCCATAACTTTTTCTGCAATCGTCGAAACAATTCAAGATGTTCTAAGATTTTGTTCATTCTGCTAAACCTCGCATTCCCTAGGGATTATCGAAAAAATGCCCACGGACCATTATTTCATCTTTACGGACAGTCTCAGTTCCATTGAGGCTCTCCGATCGATGAAAGATGTTAAGCACTCTCCGTATTTCCTGGGGAAAATACGGGAACATCTGAGTGCTTTATCCGAAAAATCGTATCAGATTACCTTAGCGTGGGTCTCTTCTCACTGCTCGATACCGGGTAATGAGAAAGCGGCCTCTTTGGCTAAGGTGGGCGCAACAAACGATGAAAATTTACGAAAGACCAATTGCCTTTAATGAATTTTTCGCACTTGTACGTCAGAATACGATCATCAGTTGGCAAAATGCTTGGACCAGAGGGGAACTGGGAAGGTGGTTACATTCTATTATCCCCAAGGTATCGACGAGCCCGTGGTTCAAGAGGTTGGATGTAGGTCGAGACTTCATTTGCATGATGTCTCGGCTCATGTCCAATCACTATGGATTTGACGCGCATCTCCATCGTATTGGGCTCAGGGAAGGCGGTATCTGTGCCTGTGGAGAAGGTTATCATGACATAGAGCATGTGGTTTGGTCTTGCCCTGAACACCGTGGCGCCAGGTCTGAATTAATAGCTTCCCTGCAGGCCGAGGGTAGACAGCCGGCTGTACCTGTTCGTGATGTGTTGGCGAGCCTTGACCTCCCCTACATGTCCTCCATATACATTTTCCTGAAATCCATCCATGCGCCAGTCTAGTCCCACTCCTTTCCGCCTACATCCAACTTGACCGCAAGTACACGTTTGGACCCCCGATCCAGAACCAGCAACTAGACCCCGCACGATACCATCAACTAGAGCCCCGAGGAAAACTGTTCGTGTCTTGGTTTAGCAGAACATAACAAATAGCTGCTCATTGTTTTTGGCTGTTTGAAGAACATCATGACGCCCCAACAACAAATCATCAATTTTAAACCGAGTTTAAGTTTTAATCTTAGATTTAATTTCAACTAGTAGTCGGCAGCGAGGATAAAAAAATTGTCTTTAGTTTCTAAGATACTTTATGAAGTAAGATTCTAGATATAATTGGCTCCGTAAAACATTTACTTGTATTGTGCCGTGTCAAATAAACGTTAATTGAAAAAAAAACCTCGCATTTTTGTGGAATATATTGGTTGGATATTTTCATTTGTTGTGAAGATATTTCTAGTTTTTTGCTGAAAATAGCCATATTTTGATGTTCACGTGTTTCCCGTATAATTTTGTTCCATGTTTCGTTCAAATTCAGAATGAAATCCACACATTTCACATCTGGTGTAAGAAAAGCCTATTGGAATTAAATGAGAAAAATGCAATGTAATATCCTTTAGCAGAAAATTAACAACGCTCAAAATTGTAAATGCGTTAGAAAATCAGAATGTAGAAAAATGTGAAAAAGTTAAGGATTTAGGAATAATCTTAGATTCTAAATTTAATTTCATCGTCCACTATAACACTATCATACACAACTCACAAGGCAAACAACATGTTGGGGTTTATAAAACGCTTCTGCTAAACGCTTCGCACAGCTCAAGAACCAATCAAGCAAATATAACCAAATTTGGCAAGTGAAAGATGTAACAACCATGTCCATTATGTTTCGACACCCTTCCTTCTTCTGGCATATCTCCAAATACAGGGCTAGTAGCGAGTCACTTTTCAGTGACTTTGTCACTATTTTGAGCCTAGTCACTAAAAAGTCACTATTTACGCAAAAAAGTCACTAAAGTCACTATTTTACGACAAAATGGTCACTAAAGTCACTTTTTAGCTTTAAATGTATAAATTAACTATTGTTGTATTGCAACATACTTTAGAAAGCTTGCTTCTCATTTACAGAATATTTGGACAGTTCGGTTTGTAAGGCATTTTTGTTAACTTTTCCATCATAGAAGTTTCATGCCAGGCAATGTTTTCAAATTTCTCATCGAAGTGAACAGTGCAGAATAGTTACGAACGGATTGTCTAAGAGCTGCAAAGGAATGTAAAGGTTTATTCTACAAGCTACTCGCGTCTCAAACCAGTGTTGTTCGTGAAATTACGTTTGTAGTTTGATTTGCTTGTCTCAAATCAACTGTTCCTCCTGGTTGAAGTGGATTGAAAAATTTCGAGCTTATATTGTGCATAGTCGTGTTGAGGTCTTAATTCGTAGGATTTTGCTTTCAATCATCCGAACCTATCGGTGTTTACCAGATACCTTTTCGAAATTCCATAATGATAACCCGTTCTACGCATATTTGTCCCATGCTAAAGATCAAACAAACGAGTGTTTAGTGGGACGAATTTGATTAGAAAATGTCAAGTGGGTTGAATATGCGTGGAAAATCATTGATGGGACAAACAGGCTTAGTATTGTTTTTGCAGATTTTCGGAACGAACAATGCTATTTTTAATATATTTTGAAAAACCCCTCCCTTAGTTAGCTTAACCAACTTCAAACGCTTTTCGAAGCTGTCACAGGCGGCACGTATTCCCAGATTTTCTGGATAACCGCTTTAACCGCTTTACAAGTTGGAGATTTTGTAAAAAAAAGTTTATTGAGTTGAGATCAGGTGAACTTAACGGCAATTTATTTCTATTCCTCTATTCCTTCTATTCCTAAGTCCCTCGAATTGTCCCTTTACCAACCTTGAGTCAAGTTCGCAGTATGCGCTGATGCACCGTCTTGCTAGAACATATAGTAATTAGCTCTGAAGAGTTTTCAAAGACACGGGGTAACGTTTTTTTCCAAAACTACCGTTTTTTAATAAACAGCATTAAATTCGGCGTCTTTGTCTAGTCTAGTCTACACTAACACAGCCAGTACTTGAAAGGATCCTGGAAAATGATATCCACCATTTTTAAAAAACGATTTCCATACATTCCCACACGGCCAGTAGGCTGTGTAGCGCAATATTATACAATGTAATCTAAGAACGGGGACAATCCGTACCAACCGTTCCGTAATGAAGAAGTCATATAATTCGTTGGGAGTGACAAAGCTAAGAAAGTACACTCCTTTGTTGACCAATCTCCTGGGATGGAACATAGGTATTTCCTCCTTATGTTCGGGTTTCAAAACCAAGGATATAGCGCCTTTACTCGCTTCAACTGTTACGGTTGGAACTTGAGTACTAACTCTAGTCCTAGCATTTTTAGCTTATGGTTATAGCGCCATTACTCGCTCTCTGGAAGAAATATGGATAAGTACACAGGAAAAAAAAAAAAGAAAAAAACACCCAAGATACAAACAAACAATGATCGATAAATTATAATCAAAAATGATCAAAAGTAGTGCTGTTTTAAACGTATTACTTTAAAAAAATAAATTACATTTACATTTTTTCGAACTGAATTTCTATTTTTAACAACGGCTTTTTCCGTTAACACGCAAGTTCATTAAGTAGACAGTATGTGAGTAGAGAAAGAACGAAAAATAAGCGAACTGGAAATACGATACAGATTTGGAAAAATATACCGCATCCCGACGGGACTTGAACCCGCAATCTCCCTGTCTCCGGCATGGTGTTTTGACCAATTAAACTACGGGGGACGGTGGTACTGTTCCACAATCTATATCGTATCACTTTCCGCTGTCGACTTATTCTATTGCTCATCCCTAACTACACACACTGCTGTGCAAGCGTTATTTATTTATAGACTGAAAGGAATGTCTCATCACACACAGAAGAGTCAGCTGATGCTGATAACTCTTATAGACCTGTGTGATCGAGACCAAAGTCAGTCTGCGTCGTGCTTGCAAGTGCGACACAACTACGGAAGGTGCTCCGTACGGCTAAATTTTTTCGAACTGAATTTCTATTTTTAACAACGGCTTTTTCCGTTAACACGCAAGTTCATCAAGCAGACAGTATGTGAGTAGAGAAAGAACGAAAAACAAGCGAACTGGAAATATGATACAGATTTGGAAAAATATACCGCATCCCGACGGGACTCGAACCCGCAATCTCCCTGTCTCCGGCATGGTGTTTTGACCAATCAAACTACGGGGGACGGTGGTACCGTTCCACAATATATATCGTATCACACTCCGCCGTCGACCCATTCTACCGCTCATCCCTAACTACACACACTGCTGTGTAAGCGCTATCTATCTATAGACTGAAAGGAATGTCTCATCACACACAGAAGAGTCAGCTGACGCTGACAACTCTTACAGACCTGTGTGATCAAGACCAAAGTCAGTCTGCGTCGTGCTTGCAAGTGCGACACAACTACGGAAGGTGCTCCGCATTAAATTCGGCGTCTTTGTAAATGAAAATCAGACGAAGTTTACTCGCTTGCAAATTGCTCCCGAGACCATCACTAAAGCTGTACTCTGCAATCGAGGAACACTCCTTTTCTGAAATGTTGTCTCGGCAAAAATATTGTGGACCGATTCAATAGTTATACTCAGATGGGTGGGAATTACAAACTGAACGTTATCATTTCGCCGGACACGCTTCTTTATAACAGTCACAATTTTACGACTTGCGGCATCCTTGCAGATCGTGGCCGACAGAATTTTCAACGATCCCCCAAATAGAATGTTTCCTTGTATTTTTCGATGGTTTATTAAACGAAATCTCGCCTAGCTTCACATGATTTGAGATGTTGAATATTGTGCAAGGGCAGTCACTGACCAAAAATCGTTTTACTACGACTTTCCGGATTTGTTACATCGCACATCAAGAACTAAACACAACTGACAGACCACCAACACACCGATGCGTATTCGAGAGTGCATACATTCGTTCACGTACTTTCATTAACACTTATAACTCGAAAACTTGTATTTGATATATTGAACAAGGTGTTATTACATCCATTTCAATGTGAAATTATGATACAGATTTTAGTTATTTTCTATGAGTACAAATCATTGCACATTCGATGTTCTAAAGACATAAATTTCAGATAAAATTTAATTCATTTATGGTTCAACAACTATTTAGTCTCTATTTGGTCACTATTTTAATGAAAAAAGTCACTATTATTTTGCTCCTAGTTCGCTACTAGCCCTGAAATACCATTTCGAAATCTATGATGGCGACTTCCGGTTTCTGAAAAACAGCGGCAACTGACCAAATACCACCCAATATAGGCATTTCCGGAACTGTTATGACACACTGAAGCCACAAATCGACCTCAGACAACATTTTGAATTGTAAGATGGCGACTTCCGGTGTCTGGAAAACAGCCGAAAATGACCAAATACCACCTAATATGGGTGTTTCTTGAACCAGAATGACGCACAGAGGCCAGAAATTGTCTCCAAATGCCATTTTGAAATCTAATATGGCGACTTCCGGTTTCCGAAAACTAGCGGCAAATGATCAAATACCACCCAATATAGGTATTTCCGGACTTGTTATGACGCACTGAAGTCACAAATCGACCTCAGACAACATTTTGAATTGTAAGATGGCGACTTCCGGTGTCTGGAAAACAGCCGAAAATGACCAAATAACACCTAATATGGGTGTTTCTTAAACCAGAATAGCGCACAGAGGCCAGAAATTGTCTCCAAATGCCATTTTGAAATCTAAGATGGCGACTTCCGGTTTCCGAAAAACAGCGGCAAATGACCAGATACCACCCAATATGGGTATTTCCGGAATCGTTATGACGCACTGAAGCCACAAATCGATCTCAGACAACATTTTGAATTGTAAGATGGCAACTTCCGGGGTCTGGAAAACAGCCGAAAATGACCAAATACCACCCAATATGAGTGTTTCTTTAACCAAAATGACGCTCAGAGGCCAAAAACTGTCCCCAAATGCCATTTTGAAATTCAAGATGGCAACTTCCGGTTTCCGAAAAACAGCGGCAAATGACCAAATACCACCCAATATGGGTATTTCCGGAATTGTTATGATGCACTGAAGCCATAAATCGACCTCAGAAATCATTTCGAAGTGCAAGGTGGCGACTTCCGGTGTCTGGAAAATAGCCGAAATAATTAAATAACACCCAATATGGGTGTTTCTTCAACCAGAATGACGCACGGAGGCCAGAAATTGTCTCCAAATGCCATTTTGAAATCCAAGATGGCGACTACCGGTTTCCGAAAATCAGCGGCAAATGACCAAATACCACCCAATATGGGTATTTCCGGAATTGTTATGATGCACTGAAGCCATAATTCGACCTCAGAAATCATTTCGAATTGTAAGGTGGCGACTTCCGGTGTCTGGAAAATGGCCAAAAATGATTAAATAACACCCAATATGGGTATTTCTTCAACCAAAATGACGCACGGAGGCCAGAAATTGTCTCCAAATGCCATTTTGAAATCCAAGATGGCGACTTCCGGTTTCCGAAAATCAGCGGCATATGACCAGATACCACCCAATATGGGTATTTCCGGAATTGTTATGATGCTCTGAAGCCACAAAGCGACCTATCGACCTTAGACAACATATCGAATTGTAAGATGGCGTCTTCCGGTGTCTGGAAAACAGCCGAAAATGACCCAATACCATCCATTATGAGTGTTTCTTAAACCAAAATGACGCTCAGAGGCCAAAAACTGTCCCCTAATGCCATTTTGAAATTCAAGATGGCGACTTCCGGATTCTTAAAAACAGCGGCAAATGATCAAATACCATCCAATATGGGTATTTGCGGAATTGCTATGACGCACTGGAGCCACAAATCGACCTATCGACCTCAGACAACATATTGAATTGTAAGATGGCGACTTCCGGTGTCTGGAAAACAGCCGGAAATGACCAAATATCACCCAATATGAGTTTTTCTTCAACCAGATTGACGCTCAGAGGCCAAAAATTGTCTCCTAATGCCATTTTATTTTGAAATTCAAGATGGCGACTTCCGGTTTCTGAAAAACAACGGCAAATGACCAAATATCACCCAATATGGGTATTTCCGGGATTGTTATGATGAACTGAAGCCACAAATCGACCTCAGATAACATTTCGAATTGTAAGATGGCGATTTCCGGTGTCTGGAAAACAGCCGAAAATGACCAAATAACACCCAATATGGGCGTTTCTTGAACCAGAATGACGCACGGAGGCCTGAAATTGTTCCCAAATGCCATTTCGAAATCCAAGATGGCGACTTCCGGTTTCCGAAAAACAGTGACAAATGACCAAATACTGCCCAATATGCGTATTTACGGAATTTTTATGATGCACAGAAGCCACAAATCGACCTATCAATCTCAGACAACATTTTGAATTGTAAGATGGCTACTTCCGGTGTCTGGAAAACAGCCGAAATTGACCAAATACCATCCAATATGAGTGTTTCTTCAACCAGATTGACGCTCAGAGGCCAAAAATTGTCTCCTAATGCCATTTCATTTTTAAATTCAAGATGGCGTCTTCCGGTTTCTGAAAAACATTGGCAAATGACCAAATACCACCTAAAACTAAAATGGGTATTTCCGGGATTGTTATGATGCACTGAAGCTACAAATCGACCTCAGACAACATTTTGAATTATAAGATGGCGACTTCCGGTGTCTGGAAAACAGCCGAAAATGACAAAATACCACCCAATATGAGTGTTTCTTTAACCAGAATGACGCTCAGGGGTCAGAAGTTGTCTACAAATGCCATTTTAAAATCCAAGATGGCGACTTACGGTTTCTGAAAATAAGCCTGAAGTGACCAAATACTACCCAATATGTGTATCACCGGATCCAGAATGATGCAAGGAGCTAAAAATTGATCTCAGACACCAGTTTGAATTGTTAAATGGCAACTTCTGGGAAACAACCGAAAATAATTGAATACTACTACATATGGATATTTCCGTAATCGAAATGATGTATATAAGCCAAGCATTGACCCTGGACACCATTTTGACTTCGAAGATGACCATTTTTAATTTCTGGAAAACAACGAAAATAACTGAAATGCATTCAATATATTTCCGGAATAGAGGTGATGTACAAAAGCCAAAAGTCGAGGATGTTGTCATTCCGATAAAACCAATCATTTCAAATGATATAAACGAATCGCAAGGAATCAATGAATTTGAAATGTTTAAAATTATTAAGCTGAACACTAAAATAGGCGAGACGAAGTTTGCCGGATCAGCTAGTAAATAAATAAATAAATAAAAAGCCGTTTATATTATGTTCTAGAAAAATATCGTCGGTGGTCACGCAAGTGAGAGAGAACTTCACCAACGAAGAATAGCTACACACTTGATCACAGCAGCCGAAATATAACGTGAGCCTAATGGACATCTTCGCATGGACCGAAGTAGCACGTGGCAGGACCGACACGCCCCGAAACGGATGTCAACAACGTGCGAACAGTTTGTGATTCAACGCGGACCTGATCGTCGATATCAAGCGGCGCTAGAGAGGCCGTCTATAATCGGAACCACCAGTATTTAGAATTATATAGATGATAAAATTTCAATACAATATTCATAAGTAATAAGAAGTGCATGGAACATATAAGTTAGTTAGATTTACCATAAAGAGTTAGTATAGTAAGGTTAAAAATAGCTTTTTAACGGTGGCCGGTGGACGTTTCGTCATTCGTGAACGGAATATTACTATAAAATTCATTGTACCTCGTTATCTCTCCTTATTACACTGTATACCAGGATCGATCGCATACGATCACCCGATCTGTTATCGAATTCACGTCGCGCTAATAATCGAAGTGCTGATATAAAATTACGCAAGCAGAGCTAGGTCAGCCAGTACTCAATAAAGAGTCCTAGATAAAACACCGGTCATTCGTTCGCTAAACAATCTTCCGAAATTTCGTGAACACACCCAAGTTGGCGAACCCACCTAACATCCCCAAGTTGCTTCCCATCGAAAATTTCTGGGCAAGCCTGAAGCATAAGATCTACTCCAACAATTTTGTCGCGAAAACTGAGGAGGAATTGATTATTGAAACAAAAAAAAACATGCCTACACGCATGTTTTCGTCCGCCATGGCGAATGTTCCAGTTAACTGCTGAAAGGCAGCACGCAAGATCGTAGAATTTTTTTTGCGAGTAAGCTAAGGGGCCGTTCCTAAACCACGTGGTCATGAAGAGGGGGACGGGGGGGTTTGTCAAAAGACCACGAAAGACCACGCCCGGGGGGGTTACCGAAGTGACCACGTGGTCTTTTTTCCTGATTTATAACTCAGGAACAAAAAAAAAAGACCACGTGGTCACTTCGGTAACCCCCCCGGGCTTTTTTTTTCCTGATTTATAACTTATTGTTGCAGTGCGTGGCAATACCAAGCGGGATTTATGGGTGCCCGCACCACCACGGTCCTACAGAAGTGCCGTGAGTATAACGTGCCCACACATCATTTGTTCATCGACTTTAAATCGGCATACGACACAATCGTTCGAGACCAGCTATGGCAGATTATGCACGATTACGGCTTTCCGGATAAACTGACACGGTTGGTCAAGTCGACGATGGATCGGGTGATGTGCGTAGTTCGAGTTTCGGGGACACTCTCGAATCCCTTCGAATCTCGGAGAGGGTTACGGCAAGGTGATGGATTATCGTGCTTGCTATTCAACATCGCTTTGGAAGGTGTGATACGTAGGGCTGGTATCGACACGAGGGGCACGATTTTTAGAAGGTCCGTTCAGCTCTTTGGCTTCGCCGATGACATTGATATTGTAGCACGAACCCTTGAAAAGATGACGGAGACGTACATCAGACTGAAGGCTGAAGCCGGACGAATTGGACTGGCCATAAACGCATCGAAGACCAAGTACATGAGAGTAAGAGGTTCCAGAGAAGACAGTGTCAACCTCCCGCCACGAACTCAAATTAGCGGTGATGAAATCGAGGTGGTAGACGAGTTCGTGTACTTGAGCTCACTGGTGACTGCTTACAACGACACCAGCAGAGAAATTCGTCGACGCCTTATGGCAGGAAATCGTGCCTACTTTGGACTCCGGAGGACGCTCCGTGTTACTGCCGCGATAAAATTAAATTCCATAACCCGCGCGAGCAGCGCCAATAAACTCAAAACGTAAATAAACAGAAGATCAAATTTCAATCGAATGCTCCCGCAGGTAGCATGTAGTAGCCATGCACTCACAGGTAGAACGATTGGCAACAAAATAGTAATTACGTAGGGTCAGCGTTTTGAGGCAGGTGGCTCGCGCTGCCGTACTTTAAAGACTGTATTATACATTGATTTGTAAATATTGAATTGTAAGCGTAAATTTAGTATATAAGGAAAATTTGATTGAATAAAATAGAAGTTTATGGTGAGTCTGAATTTGGTCGTTTCACTGGACGGACCGAACCTTCCTATATTAATAAGTGATTACTCTTTGATTTCTCTTCAAGAAGCATAGACCTCCACTTTAGCGAGGACACTAGCTAGAAGACTTAATCAGGCCAGAGTGATCCTTACTGGTATACAGAAAATCCTTTAGAACGTAACCTATTTCCCCCTTCCAGACGCATAGGCCTTCGCTGTAGTAAGGCAACTAGCAGGAAACGGGAAAGGCCAGGTAGTCGTTGCTAACAGGAGTCTTGTCCGCCTTGATTATCGGTTCCGCTCGCGTATTTAACTGTCGTTCGGTGACAAAGCCTTGTTAACCCGTACCTTCGCCCGGGGAGGCCGCGTAACGCGAATAACATATGGTGGCTCCAGAGAGGAGCAAGTGAACTCAAACTCTATTAACTCGATCGTGCGCGGTATCGGTAGTGTGACGGACACTTGAAATAAAACCTAACATTAACAAAATGGTTAACCGAAGAAATATTGCGTATTCATCAGAAAACTATGGAGGCTCTCGTTAAGCAGCTCCAAGTTAAACCCGAACCAACTCCAGATATCAGTCTGGCCCAACCCAATCAAAACGAAGATTGGACAATCTACCTGAAAAGGCAAGCTCTGGCTGACTTGCCTAGGTTTGATGGCGCGCCAAAACATTGGCCAAAATTTAAGAAAACATACGAAGAAACCACAAAAGCAGGAGCTTTTACTAATCTTGAAAATTTAAACCGGCTGCAGAAGGTTCTGCGTGGAAATGCCGCAAAAACCGTGAGTCAACTGCTGATCGACCCGGAGAATGTCAAGAAAATAATCGAAAGACTAGAAGAAACATACGGTCGACCAGAAGCGATTTATAACGAACTTCTCCACGAACTAATAAAAATTCGTAAGGAGAATAAAAGTGCATTATTAGAAATAGCAGATGCACTGGATAATCTCGTGAGTACAATAAATGTAATCAATTGTGCTCAATATCTGAACGACCCTCGTTTGGTCGATACTATAGTAAAGAAATTGCCCTATAATATTCAAATAAAGTGGGCTGAAGAATTGAGCAAAGAAAACATTCATTGTCCAGATTTAAAAATACTGAATGAATGGATAAAACCACTCGCCAAAATTCAGAGGATGGTTAACCCTTCGATCGAGAGCTCTGAAAGGAAGTCAAGAGTAAACATTCACCAAGATAACCGGAAAAAGTTCTACAACAAATGTCCATTTTGCGAAAAGGACCACAAAGTCTATGAATGTGATACATTCAAAAAAATGAACACGGAAGCAAGGAGAAAAATTGTTACACAAAAACGACTTTGCTTTGGGTGTCTAGAAGCAAACCATCTAATGAAAGATTGCGAACGTGCTAGAACATGTGACATCGATAAATGCCAGGAAAAACATAGTAGATGGCTACATCCGAGAAATAGGAAAAACGTAGACAAGGCCAACAAAATGATGACGACGCCGAAAGAAGAAATCGTAGAAAAGCTTGTAACCACAGAAAACGCTTCATCTTCTAACTCTGGAACTACAAATCACCATCAAACATTCAGAAATAATATTTATTTCCAAATTATTCCCATAACACTTAGAAACAAGGGAAAGGAAGTAAATACGTTTGCTTTCTTAGACGCCGGCTCATCACTAACTTTGATCGAGGAACAAATTGCTGATAATCTCGGCCTAAAGGGACGCTCGAATCCTCTCAAACTCACCTGGACGCAAAACGTCACCAAGCAATCGAACAGCAGGCAGGTACAAGTTACACTCGTCGGACCTTCAAAGAAACCATTTATCCTGAAGGGCGTAAGAACAATTGACAACCTCCAGCTACCAATTCAATCTCTAGACATGGATGCTATGAAAAAACAATACGATCATCTGAAAGACTTACCCATTGAAAGCTATACGGTAGCACGACCATCAATACTAATTGGTCTCGACAACGCGCATCTACTAATGCCTATGGACAGAAGAATGTTAGACGAGAATTCTCCTATGGCTATGAGAACCAAACTAGGATGGTTTCTCTTTGGTAACCTCAAGTTGAATATCGCACAAGACTATGTCATGGCAATACAGGAAAACGACGAGATGCGAAACATGATGAAGCGGTATCTCAGCACAGAAGATTTTGGAGTCAAAACAGTCGAAAGTCTGCCAAAGGGTAAGGAGGACAAAAGAGTTGAAGAAATAATCAACGACACACTGAAATATCTAGGGAATAGATATGAAATTGGAATGCTGTTCAGACAGGACGATGTCAAATTCCCTGACACTTACCAAAACGCCTTAAGACGATTAACTCTGTCAGAGAAAATGCTTGCGAAAAATGAGAAACTCAAGCAATGGGCCATACTTAACTTTAAAAAGTACGTTGCGAAAGGATATGCCAGAAAATTAACACCAGCAGAATTACTTACACCTACAAACAAAGTTTACTATCTACCACACTTTATCGTCATAAATCAAAACAAGAACAAACCAAGATTAGTGTTTGACGCCAAAGCAGAAGTTAAGGGTGTCTCATTAAACTCAACCCTTTTACCGGGGCCGGACGCCACAACATCGATCTTCGGAATATTACTACGTTTTAGAGAAGGAAACATAGCGATAAGCGGTGACATCCAGGAAATGTTTCATCAAGTAAGAATTCGTCCAGAAGATCAGCACGTACTACGCTTCTTATGGAGAGATTGTGATACATCAAAACCACCGGAAGTATACGTCATGATGGTCATGATATTTGGCGCCACCTGTTCACCGGCCTGCGCTCAAATAGTAAAAAATTTTAATGCGAGAAAATTCGAAAAAACTCATCCCGCCGCAGCAACCGCTATAGTAAAACAACACTACGTCGACGATTACCTAGACAGCTTCCACACCCAAGATGGAGCAGTTCAGACAGTCAACGATGTTATAACAATTCACGAAAAGGGAGGTTTCTTCATAAGAAACTTCATATCAAACAAACGCGAGTTACTTCACTCACTCCCCGAAAACCGGTTAATGGATTCAAACAAGAAAGATATAACTGACAAAGAGTCTCACGTAGAAAGGGTCCTAGGGCTACACTGGAATACACAACACGATTATTTTAGTTACCAACTAAGGTTGGATAAACTAAATGCAGAAGCATTAAAAACATTAAACACACCGACAAAAAGAGAAGTACTATCATTCGTGATGAGTATCTATGACCCGCTCGGATTAATATCGCACAAAATTATAGAAGGAAAAATAATCCTCCAAGAATTACATAAGGAATCGATGGAATGGGACGACACAATCACGTCACGCATTCTGCCCCGATGGCGAAATTGGATCAGTACGTTAAAACTGATGGGAAATCTAAAAATCTCAAGAAGTCTTCACATAAAAATCGGAGCACCTCTAGAACTTCACACTTTCGTAGATGCAAGTGAAAATGCGTTTGCCGCAGTAATTTACATAAAATGCGGAAATTCCGTTAGCCTTGTGGCAGCTCAATCGAGAGTAGCACCTATTAAAACACTTTCAATACCACGATTAGAGTTGCAAGCAGCTGTGCTAGGCTCCCGGCTAGCAGAAACAATAGTAAATGAAATACGTCCGACAATATCAAAAAAAATATATTGGTCTGACTCGCAAACAGTCTTAGCATGGATTCGATCTGATCATCGTAAATATAAGCCTTTCGTGGCTCACCGCATAGGAGAAATTTTAGATACAACAACCGTACAACAGTGGCGTTGGGTCCCATCGCTGCAAAACCCAGCTGACGAAGCAACCTAGGAAGTGAAAAGAAAATCTATTTGGATAAATGGACCTGGATTCCTGCATCTTCAGGAAAACAACTGGCCTACGCAAAAACCAATTGAAGAAACCTCAGAAAAATCTAAGGATATATTAGCACTACATATAACAACAGAAATACAGCAATATGATTTCATACGAGAAAACCGCTACTCAAATTACTGGAAACTAGTTCAACACCTATGTATACTAAAGAAATTTGTCAATTGGATCGCAGAAAGGAAACATTTCATAAAAGCTATAAACAGAAATGATCGAGACATCGTCGAAAATACGCTTTACAAAAAGGCACAATGGGAAGCATTTCCTGTCGAAATGATGGACCTAATTAAAAATAAACAATTAACCAAGCAAGGTCCTTTATCAAGCCTGCGACCAGTGCTGGACGAGAATGGCGTCATGCGTAGCAGAGGACTGTTAGAAAACTTATCCGCATTGAAAAACTCGGCCAGACAGTTAATAATCCTTCCTCAAAAACACCACATTACCCATCTCCTTGTGAGATCATACCACGAAAAATACCTTCACCACGGAGATGAAACAGTAATCGGGGCACTTCAAACCAAATATTGGATTCTAGCAGTACGCGCCGTGCTGAAAAATGTTAAAACACACTGCCAACAATGCATCATCTGGAGAACGAAACCTAATCCACCACTGATGGCGGCGCTACCCGACTTTAGAGCAAAACCATATTTACATGCGTTCACACATACAGGTGTGGATTACTTCGGCCCATTCGAAGTAAGAGTCCATAGATCCATAGAAAAGCGCTGGGGAGTATTGTTCACCTGCTTGTCGAGCCGAGCAGCACACATTGAAATAGCCGAAAAATTAGATACCGACAGTTTCCTAACATGTTTCAAAAACTTTCAAAACAGAAGAGGAAAGGTGTCTCATATGTACAGCGATAACGGCACAAACTTTATAGGTGCCTGGAATTAAATAAAAGAGCTACAAGCATGGGCGAATAAGATAAACACCACGATGGAGAAAGGACAATCGGCAGCACTCGAAATACAATGGTCATTTAACCCACCCGCAGCACCACATGCGGTGCATGGGAACGTTTAATAAAAATCATAAAGACTTCCTTGAAAAATATGTTTAAGAGTTGTAAAAGGCCTACACCAGAACTACTAAGAGCCGGCTTCATCCAGGCAGAGTTTTTGCTAAATTCCAGACCGCTTACTCATATACCGCTCGAAACGTTCGACGATGAAGTTCTAACACCGTTTCACATGTTGATCGGACGAGCAGGAGAACATGTATCCCCAATTGCACCAACAGTAGATGGATTTAATAAAGAACAATGGAAGCTAGCGCAACACTACGGACAACTCTTTTGGGATCGTTGGAAAACAGAATACCTCCCAACATCAATAAAAAGAAACAAATGGACCGAGGAGATCATTCCACTTGAAGAAAACGATATCGTCATCATCACAGACGACAACGTACCAGCTGGAAGATGGTTGAAGGGGCGTATAATAAAAACATACCCCGATAAAGATGGACAAGTCAGAAAGGCTGACATACAAACGGAAAAGGGCATTATAAAAAGAGCAGCGACGAAAATAGCGGTTCTCGACGTTACACAGAAGGAGAAACCAGAAGACGCTCAACATCTCACATCAAAGAACATGCCGGAGGAACACGTCATGATCATACACAACGACGTTAGCATCAAGGACAACGTAATCAACAACAACAAAAGCAACGACTCCAATCCAAACAACGACAAGGTCATCAATACGAAACGTAAACTAGAGGACGAAAATTTCTCTAACTGGGGAAAAAGAAATAAACTGGATATTGACAAAATTAAGGAACTAAGAGACCAACATCTAAAGAAACATCCACCCCGAACTACACCAAAACGAAGTAAGCGGATCAAACCATGCAGTTGGGTTAAGGCACTTCTACTCAGCACCACCTTGTTATCAATCATATCTCCAGCAACACCCCTAAGAATTCAACCGATCAACAAGGACGGTCTCATATTTCACCATGAAGGAACGTGTATTGTACAAAGGGGACTATGGACCTCAGAAATAGAAACAAACATTAAACCTCTAGAAGATATGAGACACATAAAGCCATGCAAACAAATTTAGGAAATGCATTAAGTAAAATATCAAGAATAATTAAAGACGACATCATTATCGAATCAGCAATAGCAGTAGAGCAACAATGTGTAGTTGCCATCGAAGAAATACAAACAATGTTTCAAGAAAAAATGAAAAGAATGAAACGCAGCAAAGGCATGTTTGGGTTTTTGAAAGATTTAGTATTCGGAGGTGACGATTTAGAAGACCAACTACAAATTATACGTCATGAAGATAATCTAAAGTTACATCAGTTATCTCATCTCATTAATACATTAGACGAAAAAACAAACACTTTGAAAACACAACTCAGCAAAAAAATTCTTAGTATTCAGGGAGAGTTAGATCATTTAACAAACCAATATAATTCAAAAAGAGCTGATATTGCAGTAAAAAAGTTATTGGAAACCATAGTGCTCGTTCGACAAATTACCGAAAGCACTTTAAATAAGTATAAATTAGTTCAACGAAATCCTATTCCAGAAACAGAGAGGCTACAAATACTTGTCAAAATAGAAGAGAAAATCCCACATGATTGTATGGTTCCAAAAGAACAATTTGCAAGCCATTATGAAATCACCTTGAAAAAAGATGCACTTACATAATGATGAAAACAATCATTATAAATAGAGAGAAATTCGAACTATTCAGAATTATTCCAATCCCTATAGTTTACAACAGATCCATCATAACGATAAATAATTCATTTATAGCAATCAATCACCAAGAACAATACTTTTATATTTCTAAAGATGTAACTAAACTTAATGAAAGTTATTATATGACTCATCAAAATACTTTCCTTACGGAACCAGATTGCATTGTAGCTGCCATGCTGCATAAACTACCACGAGAAATGTGTAAAATTAAACAACTTGAAATCGATTACTTTGAAATTATAACATTGTCTGATCCTAACGTAGTATTATATTATGCCCAGAATCCACGAGAAATAATTATACATTGTGGTCAAACAACCACAACACCACCACATTACGCAGCAATAATTTATATGGAACCCGAATGCGAAATTCGTTCAAAAAACAGTGTAACATACTCAAGCAATACTAGAGAATCAAAAAGTAGGAAGATTTTTTTCAAAGTTAAAAATGAAATTCCGCACGAAATAGATGAAAAACAAACAGCCGCATATACAGACATAACCGAAGACATTACAGCCACATCAAGCGGCAAAATCCAACCGATAAGCAATCATCATTTGCTAACTTTAATTATCATTGTTCTAACAACAATTCTTTTAGCTATAATTGTTACTGTTCTATATTATATATTGCAACAACAGAAAACCAGGAGACAACAAATTAACTTATCGCAATATCCACTACCTCAACCCAGAAAAAATAAACCATGGCCAAAACCAATTATAAGAATCAATGAAGATGCATTATAATATTTATCACGACAGATGATAAGGTGGCGTAACTTTTCAGTTACGGGGGCCGGAATGTTACTGCCGCGATAAAATTAAATTCCATAACCCGCGCGAGCAGCGCCAATAAACTCAAAACGTAAATAAACAGAAGATCAAATTTCAATCGAATGCTCCCGCAGGTAGCATGTAGTAGCCATGCACTCACAGGTAGAACGATTGGCAACAAAATAGTAATTACGTAGGGTCAGCGTTTTGAGGCAGGTGGCTCGCGCTGCCGTACTTTAAAGACTGTATTATACATTGATTTGTAAATATTGAATTGTAAGCGTAAATTTAGTATATAAGGAAAATTTGATTGAATAAAATAGAAGTTTATGGTGAGTCTGAATTTGGTCGTTTCACTGGACGGACCGAACCTTCCTATATTAATAAGTGATTACTCTTTGATTTCTCTTCAAGAAGCATAGACCTCCACTTTAGCGAGGACACTAGCTAGAAGACTTAATCAGGCCAGAGTGATCCTTACTGGTATACAGAAAATCCTTTAGAACGTAACCTATTTCCCCCTTCCAGACGCATAGGCCTTCGCTGTAGTAAGGCAACTAGCAGGAAACGGGAAAGGCCAGGTAGTCGTTGCTAACAGGAGTCTTGTCCGCCTTGATTATCGGTTCCGCTCGCGTATTTAACTGTCGTTCGGTGACAAAGCCTTGTTAACCCGTACCTTCGCCCGGGGAGGCCGCGTAACGCGAATAACACTCCGCTCGAATAAAATCCGCCGCCGCACGAAGTTAACCATCTACAAAACACTGATCAGACCGGTAGTCCTCTACGGCCACGAAACCTGGACTATGCTCGTGGAGGACCAACGCGCCCTTGGGGTTTTCGAACGAAAGGTGTTGCGTACCATCTGTGGTGGAGTGCAGATGGAAGATGGATCATGGCGGAGGCGGATGAACCACGAGTTGCATCAGCTGCTGGGAGAACCACTCATCGTTCAAACGGCGAAAATCGGGAGACTACGGTGGGCTGGGCATGTCGTTAGGATGTCGGACGACAATCCGGTGAAAATGGTTCTTGGTAACAACCCGACTGGAACAAGGCGACGGGGCGCGCAGCGAGCAAGGTGGCTCGATCAAGTGGAAGACGACCTGCGGGGCCTCCGCAGACGACATGGCTGGCGAGCTGCAGCCATGGACCGAGTTGAACGGAGACGACTTCTTCGAACAGCAAGGGACACTTCGGCCTGGAGCTGACTGGTAAGGTAAGGTGTTGCAGTGCGTCTTGAACTGTCCTACAGATCAGACGTTTTTTCGGTTGCTTGTGGACTGGTCTTTGACTGCCTATAGCTTCAAAGTTTGTGTTTTGTCAGTGTGTCTTTCAAAGACTACCTGAAAGTTATTTCACATCAGTCTTTCTCAAGACTACCTACTTTTGAATTTAACATTTGTTTTAACTTTTTTCGTATCACCTGAAATGGCTGGACGGAAAAAGAAACCTCGCATCGCTGCGGGGAGGAAAAGATAGGCATCTCTTTCTGACACTTCGAGTGTCTGTAGTGACAATCCTTTTGATATTTTGCCTGAGCAAGAAGCTGGTGAAATGGAAGTTATTAGTAATGAAACTATACAAAATGTAAAATATTTAAAAAAGGAGAAAGTTCCACCTATTGTGGTAACTATATTTTCTGAATTTAATATTTTCAAAAAGGAACTTTCAATGTTTGTTTCTGACGTTAAAGTTACCTATCAAATTGATCGTAGAGGCGAATGCCGCTTATTAGCCGACTCTATAAAGGGTCGTAATCGTCTTATTCAGTATTTAACTGAAAAGATGTATAAATTTTTTACATATGACACGAAGAGCGCCAAGCCGTTCAAGGTCGTATTGAAAGGTCTCACCAACGATCAAACCGTTGATGAGATCAAACTTACTTTAACAGAATTACTTGGCATAGCCCCTACCCAAGTAATTTTAATGAAACAAAAATCACGAGGCGATAACAGTCAGAGAACTGGAATTTCCCTTGTTAATTATTTAATTCATTTTAACCGCAATGACGTTAACAACTTAAATTTTTTGAAAAAGCACATGCTTTGTATAATGTGCTTGTAAAGTGGGAAATTTATGGGAAGTATGGCGGAGGTGAAAAGCATATCACCCAATGCCGTACTTGCCAACGTTATGGCCATGGTTCCAAATTCTGTAACATGGACCAAAAATGTCTTAATTGTGGAGACTCTTCTCACAAAAAGGACACATGTCCTGTGAAAGAGAGTAAAAATTTTCGCTATGCGAATTGTAACGGCAACCATATGTCAAATTTTTATCAATGTCCAGTCCGTTTAGCAATTGTTAAGGCAAGGTAAACAAAATTCAATTTCTCAATTAAAACCAACTTCAGAACAAAATTCTCCAAGCGTACCAGTGACGCATAGTTTACCTACTCCTTTGCATACCCGTTTAACTTATGCACAGGTTACAGGTAGTTCGAACATTATACCGCCTAGTGTTGGTAGTTCGAAAATGACCGTTAATATGGGTAAGCAAAACACGCTAGAAAATAATTGTAAACCTATTACTCCAGCTAATATTGCTGCCGAAAATATTTTTTCTAAAGTCAACTGCCTGGGGCCTATTACGGCAGGTAAACTTTCTTTTCTGCAACAGGCAATGTTCGATCTTATGAACGCCATGTTGCAGGCAAAATCAATGTTTGAAGCCATTCAAATAGGCACAAATTTTACTATTAAAATTGTTTCTAATTTAAAATTTAGCAATGATTTTAAATAAAACAATTAAAATATTAAATTGGAATGCTCGCTCATTGAAGGCCAATGAGAATGAGCTTCTTAATTTTTTAACAGTAAATAATGTGCATATTGCAATTATTACTGAAACATTTTTGAAACCTAACATCAAATTAAAATATGATCCCAATTACGTGGTTCATATATATGATAGGATTCGGGGTTCCGGCGGTGGAGTTGCGATTGTTATTCATCGCCGAATCAAACATCGTGCTCTTCCCCATCTTGAGACAAAAGTTATTGAAACTTTGGGAATTGAAGTTCAAACTGAACTTGGGATTTTATTTATTGCCGCAGCCTATTTACCATTTCAATGCACACGCGAGCACAAAAATTATTTTGAAGGTGATTTACAAAAACTCACCAGAAATCGTTCGAAATTTTTTATAATCGGCGATTTTAACGCTAAACATCGTTCATGGAATAATTCTTAAAGTAATTCCAATGGCAAAATTTTATTCAATGATTGTTCTTCAGGATACTATTCTATTTTGTCTCCGAATAGTCCTACATGCTTTTCTTCTGTAAGAAACCCTTCAACAATTGATTTGGTGCTAACAGATCAAAGTCATGTATGTAGTGATTTGATCACACATGCTGACTTTGATTCTGACCATCTTCCAATAACTTTTTTTTTATCACATGAATCAGTTTAAAACCCTATGAGCTCTGTTTTTAATTATAACAAGGCTAATTGGGAAAGATACAAAACTCATATTGAGACAAATTTCAATAATGAGCTTGATTTGCAAAACGAAGTGAATATTGATTCCGCTTTGGAAGCATTAAAATGTGCAATTGTTGATGCCAGGAATTATTCTGTTCCAAAGGCTCAAGTGAAATTTGATTCACCAATAATTGACGAAAATCTTCAACTTCTAATTCGTTTGAAAAATGTCCGCAGACGTCAATATCAACGTTCTCGTGACCCTGTTTTTAAAACTATTTATAAAGATTTACAGAAAGAGATTAAACGTAGATTTACTCTTCTGAGAAATCAAAATTTTGAGACTAAAGTTGAAAAATTGAAACCATATTCAAAACCTTTTTGAAAGCTGTCGAAGATTCTTAAGAAACCTTCAAAGCCTATTCCAGTTTTAAAAGATGGTGAACGTTTTCTTGTATCCAATGAACAAAAGGCTCAAAGACTTGCTCAGCAGTTTGAGAGTGTTCATAACTCAAATTTGAATTTTGTGAGTCCAATTGTAAATGAAGTCACACGTCAATTTGATTTAGTTTCTTCCCAGAATTTTACCTGCAGAAATAATTGAAACTAACTTGAATGAGATTAAATCAATTATTAAAAATTTCAAAAATATGAAAGCACCTGGTGACGATGGAATCTTTAATATACTAATCAAACATCTCCCTGAGAGCACAATGGAATTTTTAGTGAAAATTTTCAATTGCTGCTTCAAAATTGCATATTTTCCCAAATTATGGAAAAATGCAAAAATTACTCCAATTTTAAAACCGGATAAGAACCCAGCTGAAGTTTCAAGTTATCGACCAATCAGGTTGCTTTCTTCAATTAGTAAACTGTTTGAGAGAATTATTCTTAACAGAATGATGTCACACATCAACGAAAATTCAATTTTTGCAAATGAACAGTTTGGATTTCGCCATGGGCATTCCACAACTCATCAATTGCTCAGAGTTACTAATATGATACGAGCTAACAAATCTGAAGGTTATTCCACTGGAGCTGCTCTTTTAGACATAGAAAAAGCATTCGACAGTGTTTGGCATAAAGGTTTGATTGCGAAATTGCAAACTTTTAATTTTACAATTTTCCTAATCAAAATTTTGAAAAATTATCTTACTGATCGAACTCTGCCGGTTGCCTATCAGAATTCAAAATCTGATAGATTTCCTGTCAGAGCAGGTGTACCTCAAGGTTCAGTCTTGGGTCCAGTCCTGTACAACATATTCACTTAGATCTTCCTGATTTGCCTCCAGGATGCACAAAGTCATTGTTCTGCGATGACACAAGCATTTCCGTAAAAGGAAAAAGTCTTCGTGTCATACGCAGTCGATTGCAGAAAAGTTTAGATATTTTTTCTTCCTACTTGCAAAAGTGGAAAATCTCTCCCAATGCTTCTAAAACTCGAATGATAATTTTTCCGCATAAACCTAGGGCTTCTTTCCTCAAGCCAAACAATAATCACGCTGTCAAGATGAATGGGGTTATTTTAAGTTGGTCTGACAAGGTTAAGTACTTGGGACTAATTTATGATAAAAAACTTATTTTCAAAGAGCACATTGAGAGTATACAAGCCAAGTGCATCAAATATACGAGATGTTTATATCCTCTCATTAACAGGAATTCTGAACTTTGTTTAAAGAACAAATTTTTGATTTACAAACAAATTTTTAGACCAGCAATGCTTTATGCTGTACCGATCTGGTCAAGTTGCTGTTCAACAAGGAAGAAAACGCTCCAAAGAATTCAGAATAAAATTCTGAAAATGATTTTGAAGCGTCCTCCTTGGTTTGGTACACTCGAATTACATAGACTTACTGGTGTTGAACCATTAGAAGCTATGTCAAATAAAATTGTTGACAATTTTCGACAAAAATCGTTGCAATCCTCAATTGCTACGATAAGTTCTCTTTATAGCCAATAAGTTAGCAATTAAGTTAGTTATAAGTTTACTTCCCCTATTCTGACAAGTAGGTTTAAATCCCTACGAACGATAAGTCCTAATTGCGAAAGCAAACAAATCCTAACAATTAAAATTACAAATTTCTAACAGTGTTGAGAAGTCACTATTTGTGATTGGATACACATACTTATTATTTACTAATATTTATCATAAATACTTAAGCTACTAACAAATCACCCCCTTAAAAAAAAACTTATTGTTGCCACCAAGTCAAGAATGAAACTTTTGCATTTTAGAAATATAAAATGTACTGAAAATTTAAGAATAAAAAAGTAAAAAAATTAAGCGAATTACTTGACGAATGAAAAGACCACGTGGTTAAAGTCGAAAGGGGGGGAGGAGTTGGCCAAAAGACCACGAAAGACCACGGGGTGTTACGGGGGGTATAAAAAGTGATGAAAATATGACCACGTGGTTTAGGAACGGCCCCTAACATAATTACCTTCCATGGAAATTTCATCAAACTCAATTATCTGTCTTAGTTATTATTTTACCACCATCTGAAAAAAGTCCATTTTCTCTCACGCATACGTTAGATTCCTTGCTGGGAATATATTAGAAGCTGATAGAGTAAAATTTGACGAAAAAAACACTTATGTGTATATGCGCTATAAGCTTCTTGAATACTCTGAGAGAGTCTTCGGCAGTATGGGTATTGGTAGACGCGTGTAAAATTGCTCCGTCATTTTTCGCATAATTCGGGTGTATTCTGCTGAATTCATGAAAATCACAAGGGTTTCATGCAAAGCCACGACCGCAAGGTTAACGTAGAACTACATGAGGTTGTTTGTTGCATTTCTTGTATTGAATATGTTTAAAATTTTGTGCGAAAGAGGAGTTGAAGTGCTACCGAATTTTAGTTTGCACATACATCAATGAACAGGAATAAAACAAAAATAATACAACGCAAACAAGTTCAGCTGAAAATTTGACGGCCTATATACTGTGGAAGCCAGCATTCCAAAACGTTTGTGTGTTGTCAAAATACGGCAACTTTTCACTATAGGAAATACGAGCCAATGTACCTACTACTGATGCTGCTGCAAAGGCAGCTTTTACTAGAGGAAATGCCGCTGTACCAGTTGGCCCAAATATGGCTGCTGAATTATAGACCTAGTAATTTGAAATAACTATTAAGCCTATATAAGAGCCTGTTTCAGCCGAAAACGCTCATATTAGTTCTAGACAGCGACAACAGCAGTCCTCCCTGAACAGTAGCAGCAGCAGCAGCAGTGTAGCAGATACCAATGGCAGCGGATAGTGGCCACAGCTGTGGCATGGCAACGGATAGCGCAGCAGTTGCAGCAGGTCTCAGTATCGATAGTGGCAGTCAAACACTAGTCAAACAATGAAAAAAAAACACTAATATAATTGTCGTTTAAAGTATAAACTAAGCTTATGTTTTAACACTGATGTACTCATGTCAATACTGATGATCTGTTGCAGTGTGTTGAAGGTATTCATAAATCGAGTAGTTGACTCGTTCTGCGAATAATTCCTGCATCGGAAAGGAGGGTCAAACGTTCTACGTTGTCGAAGCGTGACTTGACTTTTGTTGAAAATTAATCTTTCAGCAAGAAGTTTGCTGTCAGTGTGTCCGGATAAAATGTTCCTAAAAAAGACGATGTCGTTTATCTTGTGTCGTGAGTTTATCGTGTCAAGGTTCACCAGAGAGCACAAATCCTGATAGGGACGTAGGGAGCAAACTGAACGATTTTATTTTTGGACTGCTTCGATTCGCTGTATATGAGTTACGTAGTAAGACCGCCAAACGACACTCGCAAAATCGTGTTTGCTTCTAATTATGCACTGACGTAATTTGCGATATTATCCAAATTTATCCAAATTGACGAAAAATGACCGGAAGCGAGCGTGGAGTTAAATAGCCATGTAAGAGGTCTTACAGATTCCTGCTGAAACTGTTTTAGAAGTTGGTTCGATAATTGATCTGGGCCAGTGGTCTTTCTCGTGTCTAGTTCTCGAATACTACTCTCCACGCTATTGTGCGACAACTGATATGTTACTCCATCATTAAACATCGGTTCGCTACTTCGGTCGGTATTCTCAGTAAACACGCTTTTAAAGTACGCCGTAAAAAGATCCGTCGATGATTGAGCATCAGTAGAAGCGACACCATTGTATTTCACGATTTCTGGGACACCAACATTCTGTATCCTGCCTTTTATAAATTTCCAGAACGATTTTGGGTTATTTTTCAAGCTGTTTTGAATATCGGATATATAGACCTGATACGCTACCCTGTGGACCGCTTTAAACGTACGCAGTACTTCTTTGCAGTTTGACACATTTTCATAAGACGCCGCGCGACGCATTCGTTTCAAAGCACTTCTTTTCTCTTTCATTAGGTTAACAAGTGCAGGCGTGAACCATTCAGGATATTTGTGCGATAATCTTCGGTGTTTTGTCACGATTGGAGCGTGACGAGAAAATGTATCAAAAACAGTGGAATAAAACAGCAATGAGTTATAATCAGTTGCATGTTCGATGGCCACCTCGTACCAATCAATGTTCAAAACGTCTAATGATTTTAAAAAGTTACGCATACTTGCCGCTCGTGGTTGATTATATTCCGCGTTTCGGCCTTATGGTATTTCTTGATGAACTACAAAACTTACGGCAGACTTCGTACTATAAATTCCCTCGTTCACCGTGTTGGAGTAGATCTTAAGCTTTAGGTCTGCCCAGAAATTCTCGATGGGACGCAACGTGGGGACATTACACCGTTGTTTTTTTATAATATGTTTTTTTTTCCTCTGGCAAATGAAATTTTGTTTTTCAGAACTGTAGCACCGTTTGAGTTTACATTATCATACATGACATTTTCCTTATTTAAAATTAACAATTGCTTGCTCGCCTGGTGCGCTGCGTCGTGAAGATATCTGCTGTTTAGCTGTCGTGTTCAAGCGCCGGGTTGCAGGGGGTTTGAAACGGGAGGGTGCGTCTGGCAGTAGAGGTTCTCATCGGTTGGTTGTGGTGCAAACTCATCTCTAAGGCTTCATCGGGTTATTTACACTAGTTCAACGATTACCATTGCATTTTACTTAAGACTGCAGTTTAGCTGGTTGTTTTACGATTGTTCAGAGTGTGTTGTTGAACTTCAATGTTGGGTTAGCCGTGTCCCTTTGGCATAGATCGGCTGTATTTTTGTTTGGCTTATAGTATTGTTATGCGCCGTGTGGCGAAAAGATTTGCGATTGCCACTGGCTCTGTTGCATAATGCAGTCACTTGGTTTATCATCTTTAACTGTCTGCGCGGGGTGTCCAATTACCCGCTAGCATGTGTGCACATTTTCAAAGCGTAGTGCGTAAAGACCATAGTTGATTAAACACGAGCAAAATTTTATAGCGTCATTTTGCTTGTTTGGCTTTGACCTCGAATCCTCATTTGTGGAAGTCAATAACTCTCAATGAGTAATATATATTTGGAACAAATTATTACGCCCTTCGCTGTGTAGTTTGCTGTATTCGTCTTCGCGCTGAAGTCTCGATTCTGGCTTGAGCCGCATTGATTGAGTTCTGTTGCACATCTGACCTCTTCAGGGATCAAAAACTGGATACTGCTCGTCTCCTCTTGGTAATAACGTTTGGCTTTACCTCCATCTCGACCATAGACACCCGCCGTTCAACTCCCCTCACAACCGTCTGCTTCCCTTTTCGCGTCATACATGAACTACAAAACTTACGGCAGACTTCGTACTATAAATTCCCTCGTTCACCGTGTTGGAGTAGATCTTAAGCTTTAGGTCTGCCCAGAAATTCTCGATGGGACGCAACGTGGGGACATTGGGTGGGTTCGCCAACTTGGGTACCACATCGATATTCAGCCGCTCCATCTCCTCAAACGATCGCTTCAAATAGTGAGCCGACGCCAGATCCGGCTCAAACACCGCGTCTCCGGTCTTATGGTATTTCTTGATAAACTACGCAACTTTCGGCAGACCCTTCGCACTATAAATTCCACTGTTCACGACTAGTCCGGAGCAAAAAAAGAGCAGCTTTGGGGCCATCCACATACCACGTGGACAGCTTTGGGGGGAGGGGTTGGCTAATGTCCACGGTCCATACAATTTTTTTAGAATTTATATGGGCAGTTGTCCACGGAGGGGGAGAGGGCGGGGGGGGTCAGAATCGTTGAAAATCTGTCCACGTGGTATGTGGATGGCCCCTTTGACATCCCCTTTTCGTTGATTGTCTGCTACAGCAGCACTTTTTTCAAGAATTTAGTGTGTAAAAGAAACTTCACCTTGGTGCTTACTTCTTTCGTGGGGGAAGTAAAATACAAAGTGCCCTGCCAGTTGTTGCAATTCAGAGTGAGACAGGTTTCGTCGTCCATCACCACTGCCGCGTCGTGATTTGCCGGAAAAATCGATTTGACCATCTTATTCAGGCGCTGCCGCTGCGTCATTGCCTGCAGATGCGAGAATAGCGAACGTCCCGCTGCTTCCTGACATATGTGTCCATGTTCGCCAGACACTTTTTCACTGTTTGGCTGGTTGCACCGATCTCCCGACCAGGCGCACGCAGCGATGTAGCCACTTTACGCTCGGTCTTCCTCTTCAGCATCCTTTGGAGCTTCTTGTCGCTCAGGGTCGTCGGTTGTCCAAAACCGGGCTTTATTTCAATGCTCTGATTGTTGTCCAATTGTGCCAAGATGTTGTAGATGCAGGACTGGTGTCTACGAACTGCCGCACGATGTCCTTTTTCGACACGACGGGATACCGTTCTTTGAACGCGCACACTTCTGAACGGAGTGGCTCCACTGTTTTCGCAATCACGGTTAGTGGTCGACTGATAGAACTATAAATTTTTTTCTCAACTCAAAATTCCAAAAAAATATCTTCGATTGGACGACACTGAGGTGCGTTCGTTGAGTTGCGTATTTGGGGTACAAATGGAGTCGAGTGGTTGTACAAGAGTATTTATATTTCTTGACGAAATGTGATGATATTTTATCTGGCCAAAACACATACTTTTCATCGGTAGAAATGAAACCACAATCAAACTGTTCAAACATTCGTTCTGTGGTACATATTGATTGATAGCCAAACCACTAAGTTTGAACCATGATTCTGACAAAAAGGAAAAAGTCCTTTTCTGTCGACTATTCTGGCCGGTCTTCCATTACCCTCCTGGCGGATTATAGTTGAGGTTTGCAGGAAACCATAGAATATAGAAACCGGAAGTTATTTGCTTTTAAAAAGCTTTTCCGTGAATTTTTTGCCAAAATTGTTGTACAATTCATAGCAAACTGTACAATTCACTGGCGAAGTGCTCCTTGTTTGGACGCCATTTTGAAACGAACTGAGCATGCATAAACAAACCAAAAAATACTGACATAAAGAGTAGAGATTCATATAGATATTTTAATTTTTTTGAGCGTGCATGTTGTGGACTAAAAGAGGCCCGAAAAAATTCATATTTTTAGTTGTCACCCGTTGCAGAAATGGTTAATCTAAGGTTAAAATATCGGAAACATATTACAACTACATACACTATGATCCTTGCAGAATGGGTCTTTCTTCCATGCCTCCTGATCTCCACAATCACAACAACCACCACCACCAGAAGTACACATTTTGTACTTGTGCATTCGATGTGGCGATTTTTTAAAACACGTCGAACACAAAACGCATGTTGGATCCATACCTAGAAAGAGTTTCATTGAATTATATTTCAATTTGAACGCTGGCAGCATGATAAAAATATAATAATGGCAAACAAATAAAAAATCGATTTCGAATTAGGTAAATTGATATATAATAGATCATGACAAACAAGAGGCAATCATTGAAAAATAGAAGGGTATGCGCTTAAAGACATGTATGAAAAAAAATCTATCACGTAGGACTGCGAATGGTATGTTAAATTGAAATTTAACGCCACTTTATCTAACACTCCCAATGCAGTACTTTTTTCACAAATGCATTTCAACACGACCCAAAGCGATGCTACTTGTATAATATTATAGCGAACAATTTTATTGTACTGGGTCGGTGGAAATCTACGCGGGAATAGAGAACCGATATTGCGATTTACGATGTAAAAAAAAAGATGCCAGATTGCCCTCGGTGGACCCTTGGAATGAAGACATTTGCTATCAATCGTTATGTACTCGGCAATTTTTTCACACGTAAGTGCTTGGCAAGGTACCCGGGTACCCACAAAAATGAAATGCTTCTTACTTCTTCAATTCTCGACCGATTTTCGGTCTGGACCCGTAAAAAAATTGGAAAATTTGTCTATTTTCTGTATACGTGACCTAAAAAACCATTCGTTCCCATATGGTTCATGTAGATCCGGATCTCCGGGGCCAGGTTCAAGATCCAAAGCAAATTATAACAATTGGCAATCAAACCAAACAATATTGGTTTCGAAATTCATGAAATGACTCCAGAAGTTGACTTTTTGCTGAGTTGTCTTGAAATGGCCATCTCGAGCAGGTTCCCGTGAAGCCCTATATGGCCACAAGCATGTTTTATAAGATCCTCAGCAATATGTATATCGAAATTCATGAAATCACTACGGAAGTCGATTTACATCCATTTCGAGTCCAACTGATGAGTTGCCCTATGTAGGTATACCTATATCCTGGGTATAACCTACCAGGACTTTCTCCGGAAAACCCTGTACGCGCAATTGGCGCGGAATTAATACACACAGATTAACGTGGACTAACTGACTTTATCTTCGTACATCACTACTTGAATATACCCTACCGGTAACTCAGAGAGAGAGACTTTCTCCACTCTCTGTTTACCTTACTAATCTCTTAACCTAATCTAGTACTGCTAAAGTACAGGCGGCGTTTTGTTTATAACACAAAACTTGTTTATTTTGGTCGAGTTTGTTTGCCGGTGGCACAGCAGAAGGCTGCGCGAAGTTCTTTGCCACCTATGGCATAATCTGTTGATACATAGAGTGTTGACAGAGCCGTTCGCGGTCCTCTGTCAAGGGACCCAAATGTTTCGCCTGACTAAAGCATAGCAGAAGGCTATGCCCTCTTAGGAACAAAATTAAACTTTAATTATAAGGCTCGTGACGGAGCATTGGGTTCTTCGCAGGGTGTGACGTCACATCTGCCACCCCGCCTAGTTGGCCATTATCTAGAAGAGACAATGGTCACACGGTCCGTCCTGACGGCCGATAGGTGTGTTTTTCTCTTTTTTATTACAATTATTCTCGCGTTTTTATGCAACTATATACACCGTTGTTTTTTTATAATATGTTTTTTTTTCCTCTGGCAAATGAAATTTTGTTTTTCAGAACTGTAGCACCGTTTGAGTTTACATTATCATACATGACATTTTCCTTATTTAAAATTAACAATTGCTTGCTCGCCTGGTGCGCTGCGTCGTGAAGATATCTGCTGTTTAGCTGTCGTGTTCAAGCGCCGGGTTGCAGGGGGTTTGAAACGGGAGGGTGCGTCTGGCAGTAGAGGTTCTCATCGGTTGGTTGTGGTGCAAACTCATCTCTAAGGCTTCATCGGGTTATTTACACTAGTTCAACGATTACCATTGCATTTTACTTAAGACTGCAGTTTAGCTGGTTGTTTTACGATTGTTCAGAGTGTGTTGTTGAACTTCAATGTTGGGTTAGCCGTGTCCCTTTGGCATAGATCGGCTGTATTTTTGTTTAGCTTATAGTATTGTTATGCGCCGTGTGGCGAAAAGATTTGCGATTGCCACTGGCTCTGTTGCATAATGCAGTCACTTGGTTTATCATCTTTAACTGTCTGCGCGGGGTGTCCAATTACCCGCTAGCATGTGTGCACATTTTCAAAGCGTAGTGCGTAAAGACCATAGTTGATTAAACACGAGCAAAATTTTATAGCGTCATTTTGCTTGTTTGGCTTTGACCTCGAATCCTCATTTGTGGAAGTCAATAACTCTCAATGAGTAATATATATTTGGAACAAATTATTACGCCCTTCGCTGTGTAGTTTGCTGTATTCGTCTTCGCGCTGAAGTCTCGATTCTGGCTTGAGCCGCATTGATTGAGTTCTGTTGCACATCTGACCTCTTCAGGGATCAAAAACTGGATACTGCTCGTCTCCTCTTGGTAATAACGTTTGGCTTTACCTCCATCTCGACCATAGACACCCGCCGTTCAACTCCCCTCACAACCGTCTGCTTCCCTTTTCGCGTCATACTGGGCATTATGGTATGCCCCCATCTCAGCATCCGTTGTAATCACCTCGGTCGTCTTCGAGGATCGGGAACTCGTCTCATTGTCAATTCTTAGATGCTAGCTGCCCTTCTTAGCAAGTGTTGCATATATTTTTTTGCCATTCTTCCATCAATTTTTTTTTTCGTTAATTTTTTCCACTTGCTGTTTAAAATTAATTTCACACGCGTACGGGCTCTTATGTTCTATTATATCTTCTAATCTTCTACTTAAACACTATGCCCGTTTTTCTTTTTCTTCGGTTAACATAATTTTTCTTTTCCTACTAAAGTGTACAATATATTTTTCTCTTGATTATATCGGATGCTATTGGTTAATCTTCGTCTACATTATTCATTCTCAACGAATTTTTACTTCACAATTATTTTTTTTCACTTGAACTCAATCCGATTTACAAAAAAAAAATCTTTTTCTAATTCTTGTGCGTTTTTTTTCTTTGTCAACCTCTGTTGCCCGTCGTGGCTCTTTTTCTTAAAACATTTCTCTTTCTCATAGCAACTTTTTCTTTTCTTTTATCGGATTTACAATTATTTTATCCGATTTACAAAAACTCTGTAGGCCACTTTAATTATGATACTGCTGTCTCAGTCCGTCATACTTACGTTCTACTTACACTTCGCCTAATATGCAGTAGTCTGCATAATACCTCTCCCCCTACCCTTCGAAGGTACGTCTACCTGTTGCTAGTGATTCCTGAAAGATAAGAAGGTTAGGGAATAAAAGAAAAAATTTCGCACTTCCATTCATACTGGGTTGACTACTCCCTTGTCCGTTCACCTGATACGCATTCATCTCAATCGTTCCGGGTAGTCACTCCCGTTGTTTCCACTCGCCCAATCTTAACCTACAATAGATAGGTGGAATCTTTTAACGTCAGTAGGCCCCTCGTCTGGAAGGTTTAGCCTTCTTGTCCAAAGTCTCTCCTAGTTTTATTGTCGTTCGTTATTTAGGTCATCTCCAATACTTCATTAATCGGTTTTCTTCTCTCATTTGGCCATTAGCCATTTTTAATTAATCAAACCCCGTTCTCATATTCACTATATATTTTTCCCATGTTAACATTTGCATTTTTACAAACAAATGCTGTTCTAAATTCTTTTAACTCCTTACAATCGCCCTCATTGTTACTTCCCGTCCGTCTTTTATCGGGCCATTGGCCATTTTTTCCTACGTCTGCCTCGCACTAACGGGGTCATCTGTACTCTGTGAATCTATCCCATGTTAAATTCGCATTTTATGTAAAAACGTTCCCTGTGTATTATTTACTTCTGTTTTCTGTGTTCCCACACGATAGGTTATTTTTTTTGTCTATAAATTCAACCACGTCTTTCCCCAAGTAAACGTCACGCCCTTTTGACACTTGTCCATCAAAGGCTTTCCATAATATCGGCGACTATTCATATTTCTTCACGTCATTTTATTTCAGTATACTTTTTCATACAGCTTTAGGTGCTTGCTACTATAACCTATTTTATTTCGTTTTATTTTATAACATAGTTTAAGTTCGTATAATCAGTCATAATATCGTTTAAGTCGGTTATTATGAACTTTCTCTAAACGGTTTCCGTTTTTGATTACTGTGGTCATTTCACTTGGGAATTCCACTACTTCATAAGGTCCTCTCCACATATTCTGGAGCTTTTGACCTGATCCTGTCGGGACTGATTTCACTAGAACTAAATCGCCATACATGGGCTGCCATTCATTTGCCTTTCTGTCATAAACTTGCTTGCGCTTTTCTTTTGAATCTCTTAGGTTGGCCTTCGCGTTCGCGTGGAGGTCAAAAAATATTTTTTTCATCTCTTGTGTATATGTTTCATATGTCAAATTGTCCACTCCATTCCGCTTGTAAATGGAGGTGGGAATGCGTGCTGTACGTCCATACAACAATTCGAAAGGGGTGTACCCCGTTGATGAGTTTATTGAAGTATTATACTGAAACGTAAAAAATGGGAGTAAGTTATCCCACGTGTGCGGTTTTCCGCCAATAAATTGCCTTAGGTAAGTTTTTAACTCCCGATTAGATCTTTCCACCAAATTTGCTTGTGGGTGGTACGGACTCGTCGTTATTTTCTGAATTTTCAAAATTTTGCACACATCTTTCATGAGTGTGCTTACAAAATTCGCACCGTTATCTGTAACTAACTCCAACGGTACGCCAAATTTGCAAATATAATTCTCTACAAAAGTCCTCGCCACCGTCTGGCTTTCTTGGTTTTCCATAGGTGCGACAGTTAAATATCTAGTTAGGTCGTCCTGCGTGACCAGACCATAACGATTTCCTAAGTTGGATTCGGGTAACACTACTATATCCATGTATAATTTCTCGAATGGCTCCGATGCGGTTGTGGTGATGTGCATCGGTATCTTGTTTGATCTTCCAATTTTGTTATTTTGGCAGGAATCACACTGCCGAACGTAGTTCTCGATATCCCGTTTCATCGTAGCCCACGTAAAAAGTGTGCCAATTCTGTGGCGCATTCGTCGCGCTCCTACGTGCCCTCCTAAGGGTGCATCGTGAAATTCCTTTAAAATTGTTTCCACTTGATCTGGCGCAATTACCGTACGCTCGCTATTAGCATTATATAATACTATTTGTTTTTCTAGCTTACCCGCTAGGAACTGAATCATTTGCAGAACTTCCTGTTGCTTGATTTTTCTGAATGATATTAGGTGAATGACCCCGGCTGCCTTTACTGCCGTGGGGCTCTTATTGAAGCTATCTAAAAATTGTGAAAAAAATTTCCGGCAATCGATTAATGAACTTTCGCTGCCGTCTACTATGAAACCGCCCACCTTCTTGTCTTTAAATTTGAGTACACCATCCTCTACGTAGTCTTTCAGTCCTTGTGACAGCTGATACAGTGTCTGAAGTTCTCTGTACGCCGTCCGACTGTTCAAAATGACAAGACGAGCTTCGATATTCCTCTCGTCCAATATTCTCTTCGAGACTTCCACCGTCTCACTTGGTATCAGGTCATTTGATAATGCCTGTGAAAAGTCATCATATGAAATGTTGACGAGTTGTTGCTCATCCTCGTCCTCAGCGATGTCTGCAATGTCTATGGCACTCAAATCTTGTATTGTGCCGTTCAAATCATCCGAAGCGTTCTTCTGCTGTTCTAGCAGGCGTTTCTGCTGGCGCGTAATCATGGCTATCTGCCTGTGGGGTGAACTTTCCTGCCCCTGACACGTCCCATCTGACAAACGTGACAAAAAATCGGCGACTATATTTTCGCTACCCTGTTTATACCTGATGCTGCATTCCAAACCCTGCAACTTAAGTCCAATCTTGTCAGCGTTGGAGATGTCTCTTTGAGCCTCCAAATAGCTATAAGTGGTCTGTGGTCCGTGTAGACGATAAACTTTTGACCAAAAATGTAATGTTTGAAATATTCTATGGCCCATACAATCGCCAATAGTTCCTTTTCTATGATATGATATCTGGTCTCTGCACCTACAAGTGCACGACTCGCGAACGCGATCGGCCGGTGCATGGATTTTTCATTCGACAGGACGGCTCCAATAGCATAATTGCTAGCGTCTGTCGTAATAACAAAAGTGTCTTGATAATCTGGCCGGACTAAAACTGGCTCTGTAATCAGCGCGTTTCTAAGGAATTCGAACGCTTCCTGACATTCTTTTCCCCACACAAATTTAGCGTCTTTCTTCAACAAATCATTCAGCGGCTTGCGCTTCTCCGCGATGTTGGGGATAAACTTCCCGTAAAAATTTACTGTTCCCAGAAAAGACCTTATACCTTTTACGTTTGTGGGTGGCTTAAGGCTTTGAATGGCCTTAATATTTGCATTGGTGGGTTTTATGCCTTCTTCATTAACGACATGACCCAAATACTCCAGTTCCTTTTTCAAAAACTGACACTTTGATGGTTCTATTTTTAAGTTATGTTTGCGCAAAGCTTGTAATACTTTACGCAAGTTATCATTATGGTCGGTGATAGTGTCACCGAAAACTATAATATCATCGAGGTAGACAAAAGCTTTCACGTCCCCTATCTCAAAGAGAACAGTATTCATAAGTTTTTGGAATGTTGAGGGGCTGTTCTTTAACCCCATCGGCATCCGTGTAAATTCGAAGTGGCCTTTGGGAGTGGAAAACGCCGTCTTAGCCGCATCTCGGCGGTCTATCGGGACTTGATAGAAACCCGATTTTAAATCAATTGAGGAGAAATATTTTGCTCCTCCAACATTATCCAATATCTCATTTATAAGAGGTATTGGGTATACAAACGGCTTGGTAACTTCGTTCAATGATCTAAAGTCTACCACAATTCTGTATCTTTTATTACCGTCAGCATCCGTTTTTTTTGGTACACATAACACCGGTGCATTCCAGGGACTAGTGCTGGGCCTAATAATTCCCTGCACCCTCATTTCCTCGATTTCTTTATTAATGTGTCGTTTCGTGGCCTCCGGAAATCTATATTGTCGTTTATTAATAGGCACCTCCGATGAAGTTTCTATCGTGTGTACGGCGGCGTCAGTAGTAGTTAACTTGTCGCCCTCGAAAAAGAATATATCCGCATAGCTTTCGACCATATTCTTCACTGTCCTGAATTCTCTATCAGGCAAGTGCGCCAAATTCAGCACTTGCCGTAGTTTTTCAATTCTTGCATTTCCTTTTGACTCTGGTGTCAGCTTGTGCTCCAACAGGTCATAGTCAAGCCTCGAGTCTAGGTCCAACTCGGGCATTATAGTATTCTTCGAGTCAAGAAAATTGTTCTTCGGCTCTTCATTTCGATATGTTTGGTGCTCTCTATTTATTTCGATTTTGTCTACGTCGGCCTCATTGCGGGCTGTGTTGCTAGTATCTCGCAACTCGTTCTGCACCATAACTCTATTTCTGGCTGCCACATAAACATGTTGACTAAGGACTTCGTCTTTGGGCATACTCCACGGACTCAAGTCGTCCGGACTTCTGTTTCCGTGTTTCTTGAACACTATGTAATCAAAATTATTTCCTATTTGAAGCGTATGCTTCTTTAAGAATTCTGCGCCGATTAATCCGTCGCTTGGCAAATTTTCTAATATATGAAATTGCGTCGGGATCAAAAAGTCTCCGACTATTAAATCCAACATAATTGTACCTGAGGTACGCACGATGTCTTGGCCGATACCTCCAAAAGTGGTTACGTCCTGTGTATTTACCGGTACATTCAAAAGATTCACAATGCGTGCATTAATTATATTCGCACATGCACCTGTATCTAAGATCAGGTTCAACGTAAATTTGACATTCTGCTTAGCCAGTAGGGTTAACATTAAGTGCCCTCTGACATCGTAATATACTCGCTTAGCCACACAAGCACTGTTGTCTCTTATGTGATTGCATGCGGTCCTCCAATCGGCTATTTCTATATTGCTGGGCTCATCGGTACATCTCCGCCAGTCAACATCTTCGCAAATTTCTGCTAAATCCTCGTTAAAATATTCCTGTGCAACAGGATCCAAAATACCTTCTTTTTGCAAATTACTACTTCTTTCGTTAATGTTGGCTACCATAAGCATTTTCTGAGGCATCCGGGTATACGAATTCCTGTACCTCCTATCAGTTGGTCCATTTTGACCGTAATAATTATATTTCCAACCAGTGGCGTAGCCCCTTTGACTCCGCCGACATGAACGTGCGGTGCGATAACTGTAATTGTATCGATTACCGTCGCTAGATCTACATATATTGTCATAATTGTTTTGCTTGTAGATTATTCTATCCCTATTTTTGTGATTATAATATTCATTTCTTCCCAGGCGGCTGTTGCTACAATTAGCGTCTTCGTAATTAATTGTGAAAATATTTCTGCTACTATCAAATTGTCTAAGCGCATCGCGCTGTCTTTCGTCCCATTCTAGGCCCTGTATTCTGTTTTCTATTTCCGCGATGTGATAACGCTCATGGTAGTAATCCTCTAAGTCGTCTAGCAGCTCTTCTAACTTCAATGCTCGTTTACCTTGAGCAGCTTCTTTCAATGCGGTGTCACACAAACCCGCCATAAAATGTAATCGAAGACTAACTATCATGCATGACTTCGTACAATTAGTTTCGTAGGAGTCGATTTGCTCCTTAATTTTCAATATCCTCTTTTTATAATCAGGAAAGGTCTCATTCGCCTCCTGTTTCAATGTTTCTACTTGACTTATAACTGCCTCGATGCGTATAATATCCCCAAATTCCTTTAATAAATTCTGCTTAACCTGTGGCCAAGCATTTGCGTTAATTCTATGTATTGCGGCAGCAGCTCTGCCTTTTAGTTTCAATAGAATAATTTAAACCAGTGGAGCGTGTGATACTCCTTCTGGTATCTCCCGAGCAAAATGCTCGATATGATAAACGAACGCTTCTAGTCCGTCTAGCGATCCATCAAATTCTGGGATGCACTGCATGGCATCTGCTTTTGGAAACGTGTACTCCATCATGAATAAAAAAATTTTATATATATTTCTTGAAAAAAAAAAATAAAAAATAAAAGGTACTGCAGAATAAATACTATAAGGGCAGAATAAATACTACTACAATAAAAGGCTTATGTAGCCTTCTTCCTCTTTTTCCTAGGTATCACTAACGATTCTGTTGACCAGATGTGATAACGTAGCGTGACCGACTCTAATTTCTTCGTCGCGTCATCAAAAAATCTGAACACCAAGTTTCGAACCATTTGGTGTTAAAGCTTCAATGTTTATTTCTGTTAATCAATCAAACAATTATTTTAATACTATTTTTACCCCAACATGTCTGAGATAAAATAGTCATTTTTTGACGTAGGACTACGTCTAACCGCACTATATCGAGATACATTCCGCGAAAACTAAAACCAAGATGTAACGCCGGAATGAAAGATTTCAAACGGTTATTCTGATGTAACCACATGATAGATCACAATAATCAATATGTCGTTGGATTGATAAAATGATGGACAATTTTGTGGTTCTTCAAATTTCATTATCACTTTATTGTTAAACAGTGAAAATTGAATAAAAGTTTCAAGGTCGAATTTTCACCAACAATGTACCAATCATATGCGAGCACGCCTGGCACAGACTTCATGAATAGACACCAACTGCCTGCTGTGATCTCCTGTACAGCAGTGGCAAAAAAAAATTGACAGAATCTCCCCGTCCCAATAGGTCAACTAATGTTAGCTTCCATGAGCCTAGACTATTTTGATGTCTTGAAGGTGAAGCTTTTTCGGGAAGTTCGTAACCACCTCCACTATCAGACAGTATTACGTTCTGCTGTTAATAAATATGTTAATGTTAATAAAACTGATGTCTTGAAGGAAAACATGCTGGCACAGGCAACAGTACTGCACCGAGCATTGTATGAATAGAGCGCTGGTCACTCGTCGTCTATCAGTGCGGTAGAACTCGATATTCATTTGTGTGCAGCCAAGCCAAGTGAAAACTACATTGCCGCTGTTGACGCACAGTGGGGCGTAGAACACAATCGAATTGCCGTTTGAATTATCTTCTTCTTCTTCTTCTTGTTTCGTATAGCAGCAAATATCAGAATTCAATTTGATTTTTCGGGTGCCGCAAAATAAGCTGAGCCACCGGGTACAACAAAATGCGTTGTTTATTTTTGAACTCTATATCTCCTTTTCTTTCAGATTTATTTAAATAACTGAACATAGGGTATTTAAAAGACAATAGAAAACCAAAATGCTCCGTCCTGATCTTTGAATAGGTAGTTAAACGAGCTGTACTGATGATTATATTTTACTAGCTAAATGTCCAATATGAAAATACTAGTTGCATCCCGCGGTGGCGGTATAGAGGAAAACTAAATTCATATCATCTTGCTATTAGAGTTCCGACATTAGTATTTGTATTTTTCAATTGAAATTTTTTGAAATTGAATAACGCTATGCTAACATTAAATGCTGAGGCTAATGCTGTGCATCACTCTTGCCCAGTTTATTTTCGGAAATAACAGACATATAACCTTCAAATATGGTATTCTCGTTGTTCTTTGGTATCTTGAAACTGATCAAATTTTTTCTGATTGATTCTGTATACTGATAAAATGTTAACATGTTCATAAAATTCTATGTCAATTTCCAATTTTCTGTGAATATACATTTTCTACCAAAACTGTAATTCGTTATCTTTATTTTTTCCACGAGCTTGTAACTGAAGGAAAAAAATTTATGTGACACCTTTGCCGCTTTGTGATCGGTGAGTGAGCCAACTTCAACAAGACAAATAGATATAGAAGGAAGAAGTTTAATTTCTACTAAACCGTACTCAATTAAATACTTTATAGAAGGTTGCCTTTTCGCGTATTAAAGAAAATTCGCTGTATTAGAATGAAAGGTATTCATCAATGGTCCAGAAACCAAATTTAGGGGGAAATTTGGGTCTAGGGCTCTATAGCAATATTTTAGAGAAAAACATTCTTCTACAAAGTTGTTACATATGATAAAGCGCTTATTGAAAAAGTATCAAAACTAGGGTGACCAAAATTTTCGACGTATCAAGTATCTAACTTTTTTATTTATGTAGATAGAAAACCTTGTTCTACAATTTTATAGCTCCAATAATTTTAAGTAACTTTGTAAAAAAAAAGATTTTCTCTGAAACATTGCTATAGAGCCCTAGACCCAAATTTGGTTTCTGGACCATTGTGAATGTTAAAGAGAATAATTTTTCTTCTTAGATAGAGTGCTACAAAGAAATATTCAAAATACAGACCCCGTTCGATTTTGGCAACACGCCAGAATATTTTCTGTTGCCAAAATCGAACCATGCCAAAAATGAACGGTTATTTTTCATGACTTTTTTGACTTTTTAAATGGTCAAAGACGACCTTAACAGTAGAAATGGCCACCAATGAACTAGTTTTAGTTCCAAGTCGTTTGAGGTGTCGCTTAATGAATTTGGGCTGATGACCTAGATACTTCATATTACCACCCGAACCAAAATACCTTCCTTTTGAAAGATGTTGAGTTTAAATTGGTTAAAATAAATCAAGAAAACTACAAAAGTAAAACGAGCTCAAATCAAACATAGCTTCAAAATAAAAATATGAAATTATTGTAGTCCTACGTCAACAATGCGGTCGTGTCTTGGATACCACCCTCCTACTATTTTATAGTTCAATGTTTATTTCTGTTAATCAATCAAACAATTATTTTAATAATATTTTTACCCCAACATGTCTGAAATAAAATAGTCATTTTTTTATAGTGTAATTGAACCAATTTTACAACTAATCTAAAATTGTAAATGTTCAAATTAGATGGCGTTAAGAGCTGTTTCATAAGAATATTGCAACATCTGTCTCCTTACGACAACATTCATCATAACATATTTTTGCTGTCTGTTAACATTTCCCCCCGGCGGATATTTAATTGTATCGCCGCGCGCGTTGCGCTTATTGATTTACTTTTTTCTTTGACCTACTAAACATTTCACCGCTACTGAATCGTTTTGCTTATGCCAGCAGCACGATCTACCAATGGCCATTAAAATTACTGCATACAAACCGCGACCTTGACCGTGCCTGGCACAGCTGATCGCAAAAACACTGTAAAATACGTCACCTATTCAACCTGGTGGCATAAGAACGGAACGACAAGCATTCTAGCATATGCTACTATACTGTATAAGTGAAGACGCGATCGCAGAGGCTCTCACGCTCTTTTTATATCGCTAACGATAGCGTAGCTCCCAATTTACATACTTGCTGTATGGCTACCAGTGAGCTAAAACTCTTTTTCAGAACAATTAAGGTGAGTTCCATGTGCGTAACTCTGTCTGTTTGCGTTCTACAATTCGTCTTGCCATCGGTGTTGCCGCAGGCACTGCTATTTAATTAGTCAGGTCGTGCAAATGTCAACTAGTTTATTTCGCCGGTACGGAGTCACATTATTTTTGGGCGAAATGAATGAACCTTTCTTGTTATAGGGAAGAAAATCAAGAACTTACCGGTTAAAATTTATCTTCCTGTTGCGACAGATTCGTCTGAAAAAAAAAAAAAATAAATAAATCGAGTTCGCGTAATGTTAGGTTTCTTCCAACACTTTTTTACACTTTTTACACACTGGTAAAGAAAATCCTTATCATACACAACAACAGCTACGCACTTTTGTTCTTGTCCATTTTTAATAATTTTTCACTTCGTCTTTACTCGTATTATTATTGTACAATTGTTTACTTGATCATATTATTTTTCTTCCTCTTGTTTTATGTTGCTTCTTTATCACTATAAACCACTTTTACATTTTTTTTTCTTCAAGCGCGAACCAAATTTGTTTTTAACACTATAAAAGTTTGTAGCCAATGTTCTTCCTCACTTTTTTTTTGCTGTTTTTTTCCTGTTTCGCGTGCACAATTTTTTTCTCTAACACTTTTAGTTCTCGTTGCACAATATCCACTTTCGTTCAACGTCACACAATTTATACTTCGAACTATTTTATCGCGCTTTTTACCGTTATCGAACACTACTTATACTTAAGCTTCTTTTGACTTTATATTACCTCGCGTGGTCCGTTTCCTTTTTCTAGAATCCAAAAAAAAACACCGCTGTCACCACATGTGTAGGTATACCTATATCCTGGGTATAACCTACCAGGACTTTCTCCGGAAAACCCTGTACGCGCAATTGGCGCGGAATTAATACACACAGATTAACGTGGACTAACTGACTTTATTTTCGTACATCACTACTTAAATATACCCTACCGGTAACTCAGAGAGAGAGACTTTCTCCACTCTCTGTTTACCTTACTAATCTCTTAACCTAATCTAGTACTGCTAAAGTACAGGCGGCGTTTTGTTTATAACACAAAACTTGTTTATTTTGGTCGAGTTTGTTTGCCGGTGGCACAGCAGAAGGCTGCGCGAAGTTCTTTGCCACCTATGGCATAATCTGTTGATACATAGAGTGTTGACAGAGCCGTTCGCGGTCCTCTGTCAAGGGAACCAAATGTTTCGCCTGACTAAAGCATAGCAGAAGGCTATGCCCTCTTAGGAACAAAATTAAACTTTAATTATAAGGCTCGTGACGGAGCATTGGGTTCTTCGCAGGGTGTGACGTCACAGCCCCAAAATGGTCGTACCGGAGCAGATTGCTGTGGGGCCCAAAAACACCAAACAATTAATTCTACAACAATAATACAGCCTTCTGGAGACAAATTGACTCAAAAAAGATTCCTGAAATGATTTCATGAATTTTGACATACAGAGGGTGGACAAAATTATTGAGACAGGCAAAATTTTGTCAATTTTTAATTAGCCGGAAAAATTCTTCAATTTTGATGAAACCGGTTTCATTTTACTGAAAAGCTATCCTAGTTTTCTAGTATTACTTGAGAACTTGATGTGACCAATGGACACCGGAAATGTTTCGGATTTTAGGAGTGTGGGTACAAATGTGCATTCTCGCAACGCGTATAACTTTTTCTGACATCTTTTTTCTTTTAGGTTCATATGTTTCCAATAAACTAGATTTCATTCCGAGTTCATTGGTACCCAAAAATTGAAAATCCATCGAGGTTTTTAGACAGGATGTGGTCACAGGTTCATGTCGGTCCCGGATTCTAAAAGTAGACAGATTTTCCAATCTTTTGCAAGACCAAGATTGGAAATCGGACAAGAAATGAAAAAGCAAATAGTATTTCGTTTTGTGGGTACCCGTGTACCCTGCCGAGTACTTATGGGGTAAAAATTTTGAAGCTCCCCTCGTCGACCCCCTGCTGTTATAAACAGTCTGATAATGGTACTAGTGGAAAATTGTTTATTTACACTAGTAATAGCATAAGCATTCCATAAGTTCCAAATGGCTGAGTTGAGGTTATCTTTGTTTTCTCTAGCATTTTGGCACTGGTATTGGCTATCGTAACGACCACTCTAACAAAGTTTATTTTTACCACCTTGAATTAAAATGTAATGCAAGCAGTGTTTTTTTTTCAGAGTTTGTTCCGAAGGTAAAAAAACGACACAGAGAAATGTTCTTTTGCATTTATTCAAAGGTATGCTTGGGTTTTGACAAAGTGCATGATACGGAAGACCTTGATTTATTTGTCATCATCTCGAACTTATTATAACGAAACTCCTCTATTATTCTAAGACTTTATTTCTATTCTTGAAAACATATTTTATTTAGAAATAATACAATCGAATAAACTAGCCACACTGTCAAACGTATGCACAATGACGGACTATCAAGATTTCCCTTAACTGGGTTGAACACAGTTTACTAAAATATATCTTCGGATTGTAAAATCAAAAGGAAACAACCAATCTTCTTGGTGTTTGAACTGAGAATGTCTTAATTGATAACTTCAAAATTAAAATCAAGCCTTTTTTTTTTCTCTGTGTGCACTCATCTCTGCGACCAAAGACATTTAATCTATTGTGATATTGCCCAGGTGTTTTCTGTATTCCGCACTTCATATTATTGGCAGTATCACTATTGAAGTGAATGATAAGCTTTTCATTTATATCCGTGCTTGTGTGTGAGAATTTACCTTTTTGTTTTCAAGCTTACTGCTCTACTATACCGAGCCTCTTTCTATCCTACAATATCGCTAATTACAATTCCCTGTAGAGGATAAATATTCCTGAGATCAGTTTTATTATAAAAAGGACTCATTTTATCAAGAGGAGGAGTTTTATCGAAACCTCGTCCCTCCTACCAACACCGCGTCACAATCACAATTTCCTGAAGAGGCGCTTAATGCTTCACCTCTCGTCAGTTTTATTATAAGTAGGACTTACATTTTGTCAAGAGGAAGGAGTCTTATCGAAACCTCGTTCCTCCAACCAAGACCGCGCCAAAATTACAATTCCGTGAAGAAAACTATTATACGTTACTCAGAACAGTTTTATTATAAGAGGGACTTTTTTGTTAGAATGAAAGTTAGCAGGGGTTCTATAGAATTCAGCTTGAAGGAAGGGTATGTTGTGGAGAGCCTGAGAATAAACCCATGTTAAAATCCTTTAACAACCAAATGGCCTGATTTTACTAAGATTCGAACCCATGACCACTCGCTTATCAAAGCGTACTCTGTAACCTTGCGGCTACGAAGCTCCCTTAAAATCGAGCCTTAGTTCTAGAGATTTAAGTACAATTGTAAAAAAGGGGAGGGTATACAAAGCTAATCCATATACTTGTCAACCAATCGTGGGCTAGCTTGATGACGCCGCACAGTGGGGCAAATTGGTCTGTTGGTGCGACAAAACCTCATAACTCCTTAATGGTTGTTTCTATAGTGTTCATGTCTTTGGCAATGTTGTTCAGCATAAAAATATCTCTATTTCAAGCAGTAAATGCGGAGCTGACGATTGAAAAATGTTCGAACTGGGAAAATAGTGATTTAGAAATTTACGAAAAATATAGTTCAGCAGGTCAGCATAATCTCCTATCTGATGCGTTTCCGATTATACCACCGCAAGACGTATAAATAAAAATAGCTTGACTCGCATTATAGTCATTAAAAATAAGAAAGATAAATATTGCATGACGGACCCAAACGTCAAGATGTTGCCGTTGGTAGAGACGGCAACAGACTGGCGCTTTTCGATCTCTTACTGATGCAGTAAACCCCACTGTGACGTGAGAGTTACGAAACAACAGCCAACCACCAAACAATACTCTCTACTAAGTAAATGATGACGTGCGATAGAGTGTGCAAGCGATACAAAATAGCTATTTGACGAGGCAGACTTATACGTCTTGCGGTGGTGTAATCGGAAACGCATCTGACCGGAGATTAGAAGTTGTGGGTTCGAGTCCCACCCGCTGGACTATATTTTTCATAAATTTCTAATTAACTATTTCCCCAGCTAGTACATTTTTCAATCCTCAGCTCCACATTTAGTGCTTGAAATAGAAATAAAAATAGCTTGACTTGCATTATAGTCATTAAAAATAAGAAACATAAAAATATCTTTATGAAAAATGTTCTAAGGTAGCTTTAATTTTCTTCATACAGATAGCGCTGACATCTATCTTCTGGATAAATGGTGCTAGCCATTTTGTTTCTTCGGAAAACTTGTTCATATCATCAATTGACATAAAGTTTTCGGCGCATCGCGCTGTCTTTCGACCAATTCTAGGCCCAGTATTCTATTTTCTATTTCCGAGTTGTGATTACGCTCATGGTAGTAATCCTCTAAGTCGTCTAGCAGCTCTTTTAACTTCAATGCTCGTTTACCTTGAGCAGCTTCTTTCAATGCGGTGTCACACAAATCCGCCATAAAATGTAATCTAAGACTAACTATCATGCATGACTTCGTACAATTAGTTTCGTAGGAGTCGATTTGCTCCTTAATTTTCAATATCCTCTTTTTATAATCAGGAAAGGTCTCATTCGCTTCCTGTTTCAATGTTTCTACTTGATTTATAACTGTCTCGATGCGCATAACATCCCCAAATTCCTTTAATAAATTCTGCTTAACCAAGCAGACCAAGGGTTCGCGTTAATTCTATGTATTGCGGCAGCAACTCTGCCTTTAAGTTTTAATAGAATAATATAATCAATTGAAAATGAAGTCACACGTCAATTTGATTTAATTTCTTCCCAGAATTTTTTACCTGCAGAAATAATTGAAACTAACTTGAATGAGATTAAATCAATTATGAAAAATTTCAAAAATATGAAAGCACCTGGTGACGATGGAATCTTTAATATACTAATCAAACATCTCCCTGAGAGCACAATAGAATTTTTAGTGAAAATTTTCAATTGCTGCTTCAAAATTGCATATTTTCCCAAATTATGGAAAAATGCAAAAATTACTCCAATTTTAAAACCGGATAAGAACCCAGCTGAAGTTTCAAGTTATCGACCAATCAGTTTGCTTTCTTCAATAAGTAAACTGTTTGAGAGAATTATTCTTAACCGAACGATGTCACACATCAACGAAAATTCAATTTTTTGCAAATGAACAGTTTGGATTTCGCCATGGGCATTCCACAACTCATCAATTGCTCAGAGTTACTAATATGATACGAGCTAACAAATCTGAAGATTATTCCACTGGAGCTGCTCTTTTAAACATAGAAAAAGCATTCGACAGTGTTTGGCATGAAGGTTTGATTGCGAAATTGCAAACTTTTAATTTTACAATTTTCCTAATCAAAATTTTAAAAAATTATCTTACTGATCGAACTCTGCAGGTTGTCCATCAGAATTCAAAATCTGATAGATTTCCTGTCAGAGCAGGTGTACCTCAAGGTTCAGTCTTGGGTCCAGTCCTGTACAACATATTCACTTCAGATCATCCTCATTTGCCTCCAGGATGCACAAAGTCATTGTTCTGCGATGACACAAGCATTTCCGTAAAAGGAAAAAGTCTTCGTGTCATATGCAGTCGATTGCAGAAAAGTTTAGATATTTTTTCTTCCTACTTGCAAAAGTGGAAAATCTCTCCCAATGCTTCTAAAACTCAAATGATAATTTTTCCGCATAAGCCTAGGGCTTCTTTCCTCAAGCCAAACAATAATCACGTTGTCAAGATGAATGGGGTTATTTTAAGTTGGTCCGACAAGGTTAAGTACTTGGGACTAATTTATGATAAAAAACTTATTTTCGAAGAGCACATTGAGAGTATACAAGCCAAGTGCATCAAATATACGAGATGTTTATATCCTCTCATTAACAGGAATTCTGAACTTTGTTTAAAGAACAAACTTTTGATTTACAAACAAATTTTTAGACCAGCAATGCTTTATGCTGTACCGATCTGGTCAAGTTGCTGTTCATCAAGGAAGAAAACGCTCCAAAGGATTCAGAATAAAATTCTGAAAATGATTTTGAAGCGTCCTCCTTGGTTTGGTACACTCGAATTACATAGACTTACTGGTGTTGAACCATTAGAAGCTATGTCAAATAAAATTATTAACAATTTTCGACAAAAATCGTTGCAATCCTCAATTGCTACGATACGCTCTCTTTATAGCCAATAAGTTAGCAATTAAGTTAGTTGTAAGTTTACTTCCCCTTTTCTGACAAGAAGATTTAAATCCCTACGAATGATAAGTCCTAATTGCGAAAGCAAACAAATCCTAACAATTGAAATTACAAATTTCTAACAGTGTTGAGAAGTCACCATTTGTGATTGGACACACATACTCATTATTTACTAATATTTATCATAAATACTTAAGCTACTAACCAAATCCCCTTTTGAAAAAAAAAATAATAGAATAATATAAACCAATGGAGCGTGTTATACTCCTTCTGGTATCTCCCGAGCAAAATGCTCGATATGATAAACGAACGCTTCTAGTTCGCCTAGCGATCCATCACATTCTGGGATGCACTGCATGGCATCTGCTTTTGGAAAGGTGTACTCCATTATGAATATAAAATTTCATATATATTTCTTAAAAACAACAAAAGGTACTGCGGATAAAACACTATATGACTATAAAAGGCTTATGTAGCCTTCTTCCTCTTTTTCCTAGGTACAGCACTCGTGCGCTAATTGCACGAAAGTTGCAGTGCAACTAGCGGATGGGCTTTTTAATTGCATGAACTCAAAACTGTCAAAAAATTTTTAGGGGGTGCGCTAATGTTTGGTTTTCGTGTATCCGTTTACGAACCAATTTCGAACCAACGAACATTACTGTATTTCAGAGAATCCCACGTTTTCAGAAGCTGTTCAGTGTGTGGACAGCTTAATGCGACATTTCAGTGAGGATTCGACACAAGTGATCAAATTGAAATTAATTAGATCGACTATAATTGAAAACAAATTGGGCAAACGTGCAATGTGATTATGTATATTTGTTATTTAGTACATACAACCGGAATCTAAAATAACAAAATTACAAATATTGAATTTATTTTCAGGTAATTAAATATTTCGCGCATTCAGTATCCCCTCGCAAAACTTGACAGAGAGACGTTAGCTTCAAAAACCACGTGTAGTTTGACGCAAAACTGCTTTTTAATTGCACTTTCGTGCAACTAACGGACGTGCAATTAAAACGCAGTGCAACTAAATCGCGTGCAATTAGCGAACGAGTGCTGTATCACTAACGATTCTGTTGACCAGATGTGATAACGTAGCGTGACCGACTCTAATTTCTTCGTCGCGCCATCAGAAAATCTGAGCACCAAGGTTCGAACCATTTGGTGTCGAAGCTTCAACGTTTATCTCTATTAATTAATTAAAATACTATTATTATTAAGTTTTTTCCTGATATTTCTGAGCTAAAATAATCATTTTCGTATAGTATTGAACCAGTTTTGAAACTAATCAAAAATGGTAAATGTTTAAATTAGATGGCGTAGGTGCCCTTCTTATCCATAATATTGTAACTTCTGTCTCCTTACGACAACATTCATCATAACATATCTTTTCAGTCTGTTAACATTCTCACCCGGCGGATATTTAATTGTATCGTCGCGCGCGTTGCGCTTATTGATCTACTTTTTTCTTTGACCTACTAAACTTTTTATCGCTACTGAATCGTGTTGCTTATGCTAGCAGAACGACCTACCATCGGGATTAAAATTGCTGCATAAAAACCGCGACCTTGACCGTGCCTGACACAGCTGATCGCAATAACACTGTAAAATACGTCACCGAATCAACCTGGTGGCATAAGAACGGGACGTCAAGCATTCTAGCGTATGCTACTATACTGTATCAGTGAAGACGCGATCGCAAAGGCTCTCACGCTCTTTTTATATCGCTAACGATAATGTAGCCCCCAATTTACATACTTGCAGTGTGGATCTTAAGCATTGCCACTCGTGTGCTACAACTCTCTTTTAGAACAATTAAGGTGAGTTCCATGAGCGCAACTCTGTCTGTTTGCGTTCTATAATTCGTCTTGCCATCGATGTTGCCGCAAGCACTGATATTAAATTAGTCCGGTCGTGCTAATGTCAATTAGTTTATTCCGCTGGTAGGGAGTCACATTATTTTTGCGCGAAATGAATGATTTTTTTTATAGGGAAGAAATCTAAGAACTTACCGGTTAAAATTAATCTTCCTGTAACAACATGCTGTAACATAGGCCGTTGCCCCCCTGCCACCCCCCCCCCCCCTAAATGTTGACATTGGTGCAGAATTTTGTTTTCACTAATTCTAATAGCACAAAACGACATCTTTAGCCCATAGAAACATCTGTGTGAAGTAACAGCCAGATCAAAAATAATTGATTGAAATGCTTGCGCTTTGTTGCGTGGGATTGCACAGGTTTTTCAGTTGATCCACCAAGGATATTGCAGCGGCAAAAGTACCGGGCAAATCCGCCTGCATCAACTAGCTTGGAGTATTGGAACCGAGCTGTGACGATTCCTTACCTTGATTCTTTTGTAACCTCACTGGAAACACGGTTCGATGAAGATAGTGCAAAGAACATTTTCGTTACCGGTATCCTTTTTGACAACAAATTTACACATATCCATTAGACTGGGACATGGTTATATGGGAAAAAAGCGATGGTGTTATTTTTTCGCTCCCATGCATTTTTCGTGTTCCTTATGGGTCCTATAGCAACTGTGTAACTTTTCAGATCGATCGGTGAACGTCCGATTTTGAAAGTTTCATACGATTTTATATGGGAAAAGCAACTTTTTCAAAACTTTTTCTATAGAGATGTCCAATTGGTTCCTAAAAATATATCAATACATGAAATGATAAAAAAAATTTCCTGGGAAAAACTCTTCTGAAGACCGCAAGGCGTTACCTTGCTTGTGAAAAAAGATATTCACCTCAGACTGATTGAATATCTGACGAACGGCTCACCATTGAATTTTACTAGCAATACTGCTGCAGCATGCTGCTGTTGCAAATTCAACCATGTGATGAGAAATGATATCGCTTAAATTTATCTTGGAGGCTTCCCCGAAGATACTATGAGCACAAATCACACTTTGAAAATTAATTCCACGCGAAATTATTTCTCATACTTAAGCAAGTTTGCAATAGCAGCATGCTGTAGCAGTTTAGCTGAAAAATCTCAATGGTGAGCCGCCCGTCAGACATTCAACCAGTTTGGGGTGAATCACATCCCTGTCACGAACGTCATCCCCATACATTTTTCTTGAAGCCGTTTTTCTCTGGCTCTCTGGCTCGATTATCCGTCAAAAGGCTGTCAGTGCTTGCGAAACAGCCGAATAAGCTCCGTCCATGCGAGATCAACTGTTGCTGCAAGTGGTGTGTAGGAATGCAAGAAGCGAAGAACGACTGTTTTGTTTTGAACGTTCTATGCATTTTGTGCGGGACACAAATGGTCATGTTCAAACTTGTTTCAACACGTTCTGGATAGCCCTAAATTCAATATAGTTAGAAGCACGAAAAAAAGCCGTACAGTAACACATGCGGCACAGTGAACAGAGTTTATGATCATATTTTCAACACTAGCGTCATCATCATCGGCGGCGGCTTCAGGAAACAGTTGCCATGACATCGGTCTGGGATGAATAGCTGTTTCTACAAGCACCATAGCGCCTTACGGTCTTCAGAAGAGTTTTTTCCAGGAAAATTTCCTACAAATACAATACAATACAAATATTGATATTTTTTTAAGAGCCAACTTGACATCTCTAGAGAATAAGTATTGAAAAAGTGGATTTTCCTATATAAAATCGTATGGAAACTTTAAAAATCGGGCGCAAATCGGGCGTTTCGCCGATCGATCCGAAAAGTTACACAGTTGTTATGGGACCCATAACTGCAGACTTGGTAAAGCACGCGCCGCACTAGGAGCGGAACGCAAATTGAGCTCTTGCTTGCTAGGTAACACGCACTCAAGCTAGCTGCTTCGGTCGACGACTCGGCACGTGAAGAATGAGAGAATAGCACCAAAGAGATGATATCTCTTCGTTGGCGTTTTTATAAAGTTACATGGAGCGCGCGGTGTAGCCCCGATCCATTTTTGCTTGCTTTTTTGCTTTGTGGCATCTCCGCCTCCTTGTACTATGATTCTCCTTGCTATGTATAACATAGTCAGCCTATACAGCAGAGAGACGCCAAGACACTCACCGTTAATGCAACTGTTTACATCAAAACGGGCGAGCCGTATTATTTTGCATTGCCGTTATCCGTTTTGATGTTGACAGTTGCCTTAACGGTGAGTGTATTGTCATTTCTCCCATATACAGGTTTCCTAATATTAGACGTTGAGCTAGCGCACAGTGAGCGCTGACGACGTTTGCGGGTGAATGGGTGACTATATATTTGTGTTGTTTTTAAAATTGAATGTCTTGAATTTAATGAAATTCAATGAAATGAAGCAGCAAAATAATGCTCTATTTAACAACACCGGTGTAGCCAAGGATACAAAAAGGGTTCAAGGGATAACTAATCAGTAGTCTAAACTGATTTTCTATTTCTTTTTATAGTTTTAAAAGAACATGCGGTAAAAATTTTTTATTGCAAAAGTTGAAATTACTTGGCTTTGTTTGTTACGTTCTCACATTTGATATTTTTTCACACGTGTACTGTCCACACGCGCAAACCAGGAAGCTAATTTACTTCTATTGGAAAAATGAAGCAAGAATAAAAGTAAGGTGTTCTACGAGGTGTTGCTCTATAAATATAGAAATCTTGATATAGGGTTAAGAACCGAGGCGCATTACACAGTTTTAAAGAAACCATACGTTCCGGTTAATATTTTATTATTTAAATTGATTTATATTTTTAAGCCTTCAGCCAAAAAATACAGTAGAGAATGATCAAGACACTATTTTGATACTTTCCGTCGTTCCAGGAAGCATAATCATCAATCATCAATTCACAACACGAGTTTATATTTAAAAAAATATTACAAAATTCCTATTCAAACTTGGTAAAGCCCACACAGCATCTCGAGCAGAGCTTGATTGTAGCTCTGCTTCATAATCCACACGCACTCGGTCTAGGTGCTTTGGTTTTCACCTGTTAGTTATTAAATTATTGAATGAACCTTCTACATATCAGGTTCATATCGATTTCCAACTATTTTTAGTACTAAAATTGAAATGTTCGAATGTACAACAATCGCAAATAAAAACAAAATAATGAGGAGCGCATTTTATTATCTATGTTACTTTTTATTTCATTTACTAGTTGAATATGCTACTTATGTTGAACAGAAGGATGGTTTTCGTAAAACAAATGCAAACATGTCCTATATTTTCGAAGAAATAAAGTTATTTAAATACTTTTGAAGGACATAACAAATTCGTTAGTTATTTTGCCACCCACGGATTTTTCTAAAAACCTTATAAGAAATTTTAAACCCAATGTACATACACATATTGCAATACAGATCGGACTCGATTATCTGGAGGCACGATCATCCGGAGGCTCGATTATCCGAGGTTCGATTATGCGGAGAGAATGGCCCGATTATCTCGAGTTGTTATTTCTCTTCGATTTCGGATTTTGTTGACTATTCTACCTAGAAATACCAACATTGATTCAGTATTTTGCGTTATATGCTGCGTAGTCAATTCAATGATGCAAAAAGGGGAGGAGCAAGATTGATTTTGGTTCAACTCATTATTATTGAATTTCCACTATTTTGACGGTCTCCGTTCCCGGTTCCCGGGTTTCTTCTGAATAAATCATAGTCGCTTTCTCTGATCCGCAGCTTATCTAGCCGCAACGCTTATATAATTATCAATAAGAGACATATAAAAAGGGTATCAAGGTGTTTCAGTGGCTTCATGTTTTCTTCATAATTATTCTGGAACTTATTTTGGAATCTGTTGACCGATTACGTGAAAGTTTATTAGAATATGAAGGCAGCTATACCTTTAAAATTAAATATGTTGCGTATAAATCCGTTCAGACATCTCCGAGATAAATAAACTTAAATAAACTGAAAGTGGTTTATATGATAAACATCGACATCGATCATTAGACCACTTTTAAATGTTCATGTCGGCACATTTAGACTTATTTTTATTAGCAATCCAGCTGTTCTTGACAAGCGAAAATAGAAAAAAAAATCAAAACAAATAAACGGTTCTATTAACCGAATAATTCGGTTATCCGGAGTGAAATATTATTAAAAGCTCCGAGTAATTAAGTCCGACCAGTACATACATTCAGAGTTGCGATTTATCATCAGTCCAGCTACTCATGTGTAAATTCTGATTGAAAAAGCGAGACATAATTAGATGTATTTTATTTGATTTATTCTCCATTAATGAATATTGTTTGATATGATAAAATTTTCTCATACTAATCAAATTATAATGATATTCACCGTGAGCTCAGTACCGAAAATTAATTGAAGGCTTAAACGGAAGAGAAAAGTGCTTCCAAGCAACTTGCACATAAGCTAATAGCCGAATTGAAAAACACATGTTTGCCATCACAATGTTACCGGCTCAGTCAATGTAATGCAAATAAAAAAAAAACAACATCAAACTACTTATATCGCTAAAACTATTAATTTATCAAATCTCAAATATCATCAAATTGACTAACGTTTATAACAACAGCTTTTGATTTATGAAAGCATAATCTTGATTACAAATAGCATAGACGAAATGCAGTAAGCTCACGATCCGTAACGAATGTAAATGATATCACCCGTATTGCATTCATTGTTATGAATCAATAGATTTATTTTTTCATGCGAGTAAATATCGCGCTGTTGAAATGATAGTATTATTTTGGATAATTTCAAAAATTGACCTCAGACACTATCATGAATTGTAGAATGGATACTTCTGGTTCCTGGAAATCAGCCAAAAATGGCCGATTTCCGTCTAACATGAGTATCTCCGGATCTAGAATGATACACAGCAGCTGAAATCGACCACAGACCCCACTTTAGATTCTAGGTTGGCGACTTCCGGTTACTGGGAAACAGCCGAAAATGATCGAATAACACCCAATATGGGTGTTTCTTCAACCAGAATGACGCTCAGAGGCCAGAAATTATCTTAAATACCATTTTGAAATCTAAGATGGCGACTTCCGGTTTGTAAAAAACAGCCTAAAATAACCAAATACCATCCAATATGATGATCTCTGGAACCAGAATGATGCAATGAGCTAACAATTGACCTCATGCACCATTTTGAATTGCTAAATGGCAACTTTAAACAGTCGAAAATGCACAGAAACCAGGGATGATCCAACCGGCGCAGGTATAAATGGTCCTGGGATAAGTATCTCGATACCAATGGGCCGTTGGTCTACAGTGTTCCAGGCCGAAATATTTGCAATTTATGAATGTGCACAAGACTGCTTAGCTAGGAAATACAGGCATGCTAACATATGCATTTTTTCTGATAGCCAAGCAGCACTTAAAGCACTAAAAGCCTTCACATGTACCTCTAAGCTAGTATGGGAGTGCATCCTTTCACTGAAACAAGTGGCAGAAAGGAACCAAGTATGGTTATATTGGGTTCCTGGTCACTGCGGAGTGGAAGGCAATGAAAAAGCCGATACGTTAGCTAGACAGGGGTCATGTACCGATTTCATTGGCCCAGAACCGTTCTGTGGGGTGTCATCAAGCGCCTTGAAAGCAGAATTGAAAACCTGGGAACATAGGACTATACAAGAGAACTGGATATGATCAGTAGGGCTACGCCAGTCTAAACGCTTCATAAAACCAAGCGTCAAGAATAGCCAGCAATTGCTTGGTTTAAATAAAAAGGGACTAAGAACAATTACCGGACTGTTTACAGGACACTGTCCAAGTAAGTATCACCTGAAACAAATTGGTCAGTCAGATGACGAAATTTGTCGTCTCTGCGGGTTCGAATGTGAAACCGCAGAACATTTGCTCTGCCACTGCAGTGCACTAATACAGCGCAGAATAAGAGCCTTTGGAAAAGGAACTATGGAGCCTTTTGAGGTCTGGTCTGCGAATCCTAATGAGGTAATACATTTCATACGAAATTCAGTGCCTAATTGGGAGAAAGGGTGCGATATGACAACGACGATCACTTACATCAATAGTGATATGTCTGCCACGAGTAAAGTGGTCCAAATCTCACATTAAAAAAAAAAATCCTCTCGGTAGTTAGACGCTTTGTTGTCAGAATACTATTTAATGGAAAAAACCTAAATTAATCCACCTAGTGGTCAGACTCAGCCTTTCTCATTCAAACTTATTATTTATAAAAATTGATTTACATGAATGCTTAAATCCAATAAAGGTATATTCACTCTTTGGGTTCTAAAATATTGATGTTGTAATTAAAGTATAAAATATGAAATTTGACGTAATGTTAGTGCTTAAGAAATAGCGAAATAAAATAAATGACTCTCAATTTCGAACAATTTAATCACGAGCGATACCGGGAACGTTCAGATAGTAAGATACCACATTTAAATTATGTTGAAGCCACATATATCGATCGAAGCAGGTATAGTTTTGAATAGTCTTTGAATTTCTTTTCTTTCCAAAACTTTTGAACAGCATATCAAATTATGAAGTTGTTATTTGTAAGTTTGAGAAATGACTCGTTTGTATGACACTAGTTATGTTCAAATAAGCCGTGCAATACTTGAGATAATAGACTTTCGTTGTTTTACAAATTAAAACATAACGCTTGCTTAAGTTTGATTACAATCAAATGAGAAGGTAACGTATAGGGCAGCCAAACTTTGAAACCACGTGTTCAATCATAATTCATCAGTTAAGCCTCAACTTGCCCGTTCATTTGATATCAATGTTGTTCAAATCGGTTGTGTAGTTTCTAAGATTATGAAGTTTCGTGATTTTCACATTTCGACACATTACAGACGAAGTTACAGTCCGATTACAGCAAAATTCAATAGGGTGTTATGAGGCAGCTAGACCTTTCATTTGATACTAATTCTGTGGAAATCGGGTCAGCCATCTCTGAGAAACATGAGTGAGATTAAATAGTCTCCAGAACACGTTTCTTTCCATAACTTCTGAACCACATGTTCATTCTCCATAAAATGCAAAAGTTAAGGGTTGTTTAGGTAGCCCGTTCATTTGAAACTAATTTTGTACAAATCGGTTGAATAGTTTCTGAGATATTTATGTTTCATGATTTTTACATTTTGATTCATAACCGCTAAACTAGAAATCAGATTACAATAAAATTCGATAGGGTCTTATAGGGCAACTAGACCTTTCATTTGCAATTAATTTCATTGAAATCGGTTCAGCCATCTCTTAGAAAATCGAGTGAGATTGGGAGAGCGTTACACACACACACAAACATGCAGAAAATACTTAGTTCGTCGAACTGAGTCGAGTGATTAACGACATTCGGCCCTTTTGAGCACTTTTATACCTTTAGTTTTTGCAGTGATTGCTATACCTTTCTAGGAGAAAGGCAAAAAGTGAAATGATAGAAATGACTTTTAATTTCAACTTCAATTCCGAGCAAACATTGAAATAGTACATTATCGAATTTGAATGATGTTGAGGCCACATATTTTGATCGTAGCTATAGTTTTAAACAGTCTGCGGGTTGCGTTTCTTTCTATTTATAACTTTCAAACCACATGTTTAAACTTTATGAAATTCATTGTTTAACCCGTAAAGACCCGGGACGGAGCTTATTTTTTGAAAATGCTCGTTCTCAGCACTGGAACGGGCGATTTGGGAAAACTTGAGCTTTCATTCAAGGGGAATAGTTGCTATAAGTTTTGGTAAAGGTGCCACCCCTCTGGACCCCTCCCCGTTTTTGTGAGACGCAAATATGTCTGTGTTTTTTCAAATTTTTCAAACAGGTAATTTTCATACGTATCAATTGCTCTATAATCAAATCATGTCAGGTGGATGAAATATGGTATGTAAGAGTGAATTTTGGAGTTTTCAAATTATTTCAGTACAAAATCACAAAACTACGTATTTTTATAAAAATTCAAACAACAACACCGTTCTTCAAATTTCAAGCTCTATATTTTTGCGGTAAGGTCTCCTGAATCCATACGGGATGAAATATTTATTTTAGCATGCAATCATTTTGATAAAAACCAGTTTAAATTCACCAAAGTACGTATTTTCATGAAAACCTAATTTTCTCAGTCTCCCACGGTAGGTTTCAACTTAGCTCTTCAATTTCCAAGCTTTATATTTTTAGAGTAACGTCCTCTGAATCCAAAGATGCTGAAAGATCCCAAATCAGCCGTTCCAGTGCTGAGAACGAGCATTTTCAAAAAAAAAGTTCCGTCCCGGGTTTTTACGGGTTAAGGGTTTAAAAGCCCATTAATTTGAATACAACTATGTTCATAGCTTCTGAGATATAAGAGCGTTTTTCACATTCTGACGCAGCGCAAAAACTAAAAGTTTGATTACAATGAAATTCAATAGCAACCTTAGCGGCAAATAGACCCTTAATTTGACACCAAGATAGAAAGAATCGGTCAGACCATCTCTGAGAAAAGTGAGTGCGAAACAAAAGGTGCACATACACACGTACACACCCACACACAAACATATACACCTATACATGCATATATGCAGAAAATGCTCGATTCGTCGAACTGAGTCGAGTAGTATATGACATTCGGCCATTTGGATCACTCTTGTACCTTTTAATTAGCCAGTGATCGTTAGGAGAAAGTCAATATGTTTATTTTCATTAAATGATTTCACATTTTTATGAACAACGGACAAAGTTAAAATCCGATTGCAATGAAATTCAATAGCAACCTATGGGGCAACTAGACCTTTCATTTGACACTAATTTTGTGAAAATCGGTTCAGCCATCTCTGAGAAAAATGAGTGAGTTTAAACAACCTCAGGATAACTTTTCTTTACATAACTTTTGAACCATATTAAAAATTAAGGGTTTTGGAGACAGCTCGATCATTTGAAACGAGTTTTATTAGAATCGGTTATGTGGTTTCGGAGATATTGATGTTTCGTGATTTTTTCATTTTGATACATAACCTTTAAACTAAAAATCTGATTACAATGAAATTCAATAGCAATAGCCTATGGCGCAACTAGACCTCTCATTTGCAATAAATTTTACGAAAATCGGTCCAGCCATCTCTGAGAAAAGTGAGTGAGAAAAAAAAGTCACACACACACAAACACACACACACACATACATACATACACACATGCAGAAAATGCTCAGTTCGTAGAAAGGTGCTCAGTTTGTCGAGTGGTATATGACATTCGGCCAATTGGGACCACTTTTATACCTTTGGTTTTTCCAGTGATTGCTATACCTTTCTAAGAGAAAGGCAATAAGAGAAAGGCAAAAAGCTTCGCATGAAAAGTTTTTCAAAACAGCACAACTTATAATTGAATGTTTAGAGCCTGAAACAAAAATTCATATTTTTGGTGATTTCAATCAAAACACCATTGATTTTATTCAGGATGTCGATTATGAATATCTTCTGCAGCCTGTCTTAGGTGAAAATGATACATTACACTTTATTTTTGATAAAATCAGCGAACTTGGACTTTATCAAATCAACCATGTTCGTAACCAACTTAACTGCTATCTGGATCTTCTATTCACCAACTGCACTGAAGATTTTCGTATTGCTGCCGTAGATCCATTATGGAGAAACGAAAAATGTCATACTGCCATCGAGTATTCACTGTTCACAGACTCTCATAGACAGCGCCCCGGCGATATCGACTTTGAGCTTGTCCACAATTTTCAAAACCTAAATTATCAAGAATTTGATAGGAGACTGAATGATGTAAACTGGCAAAATTTATTGAAAAATGAAAAAGATATAAAATATGAACAAAGCTGTCGGTATATTTAGTAACAGCCTCATCTCAATTATAGATAAACCCGTGCCCAAGAGAAAGAAAAGGATACAGGCAAGCTATAAATATCCGATATAGTACACACGAGAAAATAGAAATCTCAAAAACAGAAAACAAAAGGCACATCAAGCTTATAAGAAAGACAGAAGTTCTCAGAATTTAAATTACTATATAGAAATTTGCAAAGCACTTGACGTAGAAATATCCTTATCATATGAGAGTTTTAATGCAAAAGTAGAAGCCAACATAAAATCCGATCCGAAAGCGTTTTTTAGCTTCGCGAACGAAAAAATGAAAACTTCTAATTATCCATCCCGCATGCAATTTGAAGACTTTGATGGAACTAATAGTGGTGATATTTGTAACCAGTTTGCGCGATTTTTCCAAAATAATTATAAAACATCAGGGGATACTCCAGACATAAACTATTTTTCTCACCTAAAAGAACAAGAAAATGACATATCAGTTGACAATATTACTGTACAAGAAATCTTAATGTCGCCTTGATGCCAATGAAGAAGCGGGTCCCGATCAGATACCGCCATCTTTACTTAAAAAACTTGCAACTTCATGTGTTAAACCCTTTTTATGGCTCTTCAACCTGTCTCTCAAGTCAGGCGTTTTTCCGCTAGCATGAAAAGAATCATTTCTGATCCCTATATTTAAGTCTGGTAAGCGGTCAGATATCAAGAACTATCGAGGAATTGCAATCATCTCGTCGATCCCCAAGATGTTTGAGGCAATCGTATATCAAAAACTAAATTAATCCACCTAGCGGTGAGACCCAGCCTTTCTCATTTAAATTTATTATATGTTAAAATAGATTTACACGATTTAAGAGAAAAAGTACTCCTTGAAAATTTCTGCTGGTTTCATTTTTCACTCTAAATAAGGATATCTAAATATGCAAATACATATAATAAAATAAATATGTTTCAAATACAACACGCAAAAAATCCAGATGACTACTTCTGGTTACCGGAATACATCCTAAAATGGCCAAATTTTGCCTAATCTGGGTATTTCGATGGCGAAGATGCCGACTTTCAGTTTCTGGAAAACAACTCAAGATGACCAAATATCATCCATCATGAGCATTGCGGAAGCGTTACACCCAAAGGCCAGAAATCAACTTAGGACGCCATTTTAATTTTCTAGATACATAGTCGCTACCGATTTCTGGAAAACAACCTTAAAGGGACAAACATTGCCCAACGTTTTTCAGGAACATTATCCCGGGCTCGCAAGCCGGGAGAAAACTCCATATTTCACTTTGAAACCCGATTTTGCAGCATCCGGTTTCTGGAAAACATCCTTAAATTGTCGAATACAACACAATATACCTTCCACTCTTTGGGTACTAGAACATCGATGTTATAAATAAAGTTATAATTTAGGTATAGTTATGATATATGACGAAATATTTGTGCTAATGAAAAAACCAAAGGTATAAAAGTGGTCCCAATGGCCGAATGTCATATACCACTCGACTCCTTTCGTGTGTGTGTGTGTGTGTGTGTGTGTGTGTTTTTTTTTTTTTTTTTTTTTTAAAGGTGGCGGGGAAATCTGCAAACAGACACCTGAGAAGAGAACTCAGGGTGTGGGGATGAGACTAGGGGAGAGATGCTGGGGTAGTTACACTCGCCCAGACACCTACTGATCCCTGTCCCGACCCACTAAAACCCCTCCAGTCTCCAGCCCTGGTCTTCCCGGAACGACGGTTAAGTATTACGTCGGGGAGTGGCTTTTGTGCGTGATGCACCCTCTTTACTCTTATAACCTCCTAGCTAACTACCTGGAGACTGGTAATTAGCTACCACTGGCGTGTTGGTGGTTGACCCGCCACACATGTTGCAGCTCCAGAACAATCTGAGAGGCGGCCGCACAGACCGCGTTCCAGATGTCCGGGTCGTCGCACATCCTCCGGACTAGATTGTCCGGAGTAGTGCCAGGCCCGCTCACAGCCATCATGTTGCTCCTCGCTCTTGCGAAACGGGGGCATACGAAGAAGACATGCTCAGCAGTCTCCTCCTCCTCCACGCACTCGGGACACATGGGGGACACCGCGTGTCCGAACCTGTGCAGATATTGCCTGAAACAACCATGGCCTGACAGGATTTGTGTCAGGTGGAAGTTCACTTCGCCATGTCGTCTCCCGACCCAGCCGGATATCTCCGGTATGAGTCGGTGCGTCCATCTGCTCTTTGTGGAGTTGGACCATTCCCGCTGCCAGCGGAGCATCGAGAATGACCTTCTGGTACCTCGTATGCCCCTTGTGTCACGTTGGTCGAAACACTCTCTGTCCTCCTTGATGGCGATGCTGATAGGCATCATGCCGGACAAGACACAGATTGCATCGTATGACACCGTACGATACGCACTCGCAGCTCTCAGGCACATGTGCCTGTAGGTACTTTCCAGTTTACCACGGTAACTGTTAGTACCTAGCGCTCTGGACCACACTGGCCCATCATACCTAAGTATGGACGAAACCACGCTGGCAAGAAGTCTTCGCTTGCTGCCATAAACCGCTGAGCTATTGGACATCATACGAGATAGTGCTGCAATAGCCGATGAGGCCCTCTTACAGGCATAGTCGACGTGACTCCCGAACGTGAGCTTGTCGTCCACCATAAACCCCAAGAGCTTCAGGGATCGCTTCGAGGTGATGGTGCAGTCTCCGACTCTGACCACCGCCTGTTGCTCCGATTTACGGTTGTTCACAACCGTGACCTCCGTCTTATGATGCGCGAGCTCCAGTTTCCTGGAGCGCATCCAGTCCTCGACCTTGCGTATACAGTGCGCGGCCGTCAACTCGACCTCCTCGATAGACTCGCCGTAAACCTCCAGCGTTATGTCGTCTGCAAAGCCGACGATCACAACCCCTACAGGGAACTTGAGTTTCAACACTCCGTCATACATGACATTCCACAACACCGGGCCCAGGATAGAACCTTGCGGAACTCCTGCGGTAATTGGGACGCACTTCTGACCCTCCTCCGTGTCGTAAACAAGTACTCGATTCTGGAAATAATTTTCCAGAATCTTGTACAGCGACACCGGTACATGGATGCTCCTGAGCGCGAGCGCTATGGAGTCCCAACTGGCACTATTGAACGCATTCTTCACGTCGAGCGTGATGATTGCGCAGTAGCGTATTCCCCTTCTCTTGCGCTGGATTGCTACCTCCGCCGTCTTGATGACGGAAGAGATTGCGTCCAGCGTGGACCTGCCCTTCCGGAAGCCGAACTGGTTACTTGCCAGACCGTGTACACCCTCCGTGTACCTCACCAGTCTGTTGAGGATGATCCTCTCAAGCACCTTGCCCGCGGTGTCCAGCAGGCAGATAGGCCTGTATGCCGATGGGTCCCCTGGCGGTTTCCCAGCCTTCGGCAATAAGACCAGTCTCTGCCGCTTCCACCTGTCCGGAAAGAGACAGTCATCCAGGCACCTCTGCATGACTGCCCTGAACAGCCCGGGGGCCGTTTTTATCGCCAGCCTGATCGCCAGGTTAGGGATATCATCCGGTCCCGGTGCCTTGCTCACCTTTAGGGATTTGGCGATCACGATGAGTTCCTCATTCGTAACCCTTGCCTCCTCCCCTGCCTCGACACGGCTGTCGTCGCTCACGGATTGGATGCTCGGCAGGTTGGCCGACCATCTCTGGTCTATGTCTGAGATACTGGAACGTCGGACGTGAGACTCGACTGCCGGAGGCCAAGGACTTGGCTCGTGGCGTGGAAAGAGTCCCTCGATGATACGCTCCAGCATCGCTGGTGATCGCTCTGCAGGCGCCAGCGCGCCTTTAGTCTTGGCCATTACGATCCTGTAGGCGTCACCCCACGGATTTGTATTGGCACTCGCACATAGCCTATCGATGCAGGCCCTCTTGCTGGCCTTTATCGCACTCTTTAGCATCGATCTTGCCGAACTGAATGCTGCGCGGCGCTCTGTCCTCTCTTCTTCGTTTCGCGCACGCTGCATCCTCCGTCTTGCACGGAGGCACGCACTGCGAAGGTCGGCTATCGCGTCCGTCCACCAGTAAACCGGTGGCTTTCCATTCCTGGGTTGGCGAGTCCTAGGCATGGTGGCGTCGCCCGCCCGCGATAGCATAGCAACCAGTTGGTCAGCAGTCGGGCGGAGCCAACTGCCCCCCTCGCGCTCCCTTCTCATTGCCTCTTCGAATACCTCGGCATCAAAGTGCGATGTCTTCCACCCACGAACGGTCGGAGTGTTGGCTCTACCCGTCGCTTGCCGCCTCTCGTTGTTGTCTACACTATAACAGACCGCCTGGTGGTCGCTATTAGTGTAGCCATCGTCTACCCTCCAGTTCTTGATCAGTCCTGGGCTGGAGAACGTCACGTCGATGATCGACTCCGAACCATTTCTGCTAAATGTACTTTTGTTCCCAACGTTGGCCAGATCTAGGTTGAGCTTTGCAAAAGCCCCCAACAGGATCTGGCCCCTCTGGTTCGTGAAGCGACTTCCCCACTCAACAGCCCAAGCGTTGAAGTCGCCCGCCACCACCAACGGCGTTAGGCCCGTTAGCTCCATGGATAGGAGGTCGACCATCTGGGTGAACCTTTCGGTAGACCAACGTGGCGGAGCATAGCAACTGCAGTAGAACACTCCGTTTACCTTAGCAACTACGTACCCTTCTTCTGAGGTTGAGACAACCTCCTGAACCGGGAACTTGCTCGTCGTACATATGGCCGCCAAACTGGACTTATCCGCAACCCAGTTACCGTTTCCGGGAGGGATGCGGTAGGGATCCGATATGACGGCGATGTCCGACAACGACTCAGTGGCTGCTTGGTGTAGCAGCTGCTGAGCCGCGAAGCAATGGTTCAGGTTCAGTTGCGTCACCCTTACGCCCGTGGTTTCGCAACCGGCTTACCGGCTGGGCACCTGGGGCCTCCCATAAAGTGTTTGGCGTCCCGTTTCCCGGAACATACCATGCACTTGGGAGACTCCACACAGTCCTTTGCTTTATGGCCTGCACCTCCACATCGCCTGCACAGCTGGCTCCTATCGGGCCCCTTGCAGGTCCAGGACTTATGTCCGCCCTCAAAGCACCGGAAGCAAATGTCTGGTTGCTGTAGTATGCCCAGAGGACATACAGACCAGCCGACCTTCAACTTGCCCTCTTTCAGGGGCAGGTTAGCGTCCGCCGACGGTAGTCGGAAGGTAGCTATCTGGGTCCCGGCCGGACCTTTGCGGAGGCGGATTGACTCCTTAGCCACCTCCACCCCGCACTTCGCTTTTAGGGCTTGTGCAATGTCGCACCCCTCAGTGATTTCGTCCAGGTTTTTAAGCTGGAGAGTCACTTCTGAGGTGAGTGCCCGCACTTGCACCTCCTTCCCTAGGACCTTTTCAGCTACCGTTTTGTAGGTAGCCCCCTTGTTCTTGGCGTCCTTCCGGAGCTCAAGTATCATCTCGCCAGTGCGAGATCGGCGGATACTCCGCACATCCGCCCCCAGATCCTTGAGCTAAGTTTCCCCCCTCAACTTCTTCAAGACTTCTGAGTACTTCGACCCATCCGTCTTGAGTATGAGGGCATCACCCCTACTCCGCGCCTTTTTGACCTTTTTTGGTCCTCTGGCCGCTCCGCCATCATGTCGCGTCGCACCTTCCCGACGCTTCCTACCCTCTACGGTAGTCCAAGGGTTGCCCGTAGCCTCCACCTGTGCCTTTTCCGCGGTGGACCTTGAACCGGTTGGCGTGTGTTCCCGTGGGAGTAGCACGACCAATCGTTTCTTGGTGTTCCCGGGGGCCGTTTCCCCCGGGGACTGCCTCGTTCGCTTAGCGACCTGCCCCGTGGAGCAGACCGACGCGAACGAGGGGGCGTCTGTCTGCACCTCTTTAGATGCAGTCGCCCTCCCGGTCCTGGCCGCTTTCTCGGCCGCCTTCACCCGAGCTACGAGTTCTTCGTGCTCCTCTCTGGCTTCATCAATGGTGCTCCGAAGCAGGAGGAGGCTGTTTCGTCTGTTCGCCAAGAACTCGATTATGGCATCGAGTTGTTCAGACAGCGCCGCCACTCTTGGCCGCGTGTCCATACACCTTTCGACGGCCTTGACTAGCAAGGGACCGTCTACCGAGATGTCTGGTGTGGACACCGACGGATTCGCCGTTTTTCCACCTCCAGACTTCGCCGCATCCGTCTCCGCCTTCTTCTGCGGAGACCGCTGGATGCCACCTCGTGCGAAGGGATTTGGTAACCCCTCCGCACCCGTCTCTTTTGTTTTTGAGTTCAACATTTTTGTTTATTGGGTCCCCCTACCAGCCGCTATCCTTATCCATAATGGAGTAGTCGCCTAAATGGTCCCAAGGTAGTCTATGCCGGAGCAGTGAGGCCATGGCTAGGGGCGGCTGCCATAGCGCCTTATGGGCAACTATGACACCCCCGACCGGCGCAAGTCAGGAAAAGACATCTGATCCTACTCCTGCCGGGTTCCCACCCGCAATGGACTCGGAACGTACTGGAAGGCCTGCCAGGTTTTACGGGACGGAGACCCCTGCACCGGTTGTAATCTCGCCGTTTCAAGCCGTTATCACACGACATTACTAAGGGAGCTCGGCGCAGGTGCCAGCCCAAAATCATGGTACGAAAACGAAATCCGACTCTTATCCTATAGTGATGCGACCAGTTGCCGTAATTGGGAACATTACTGGCATCAGTCTCAATGGGCGGTATAGTGCATTTGGGTGGTGGGAGCGGCACTACTCGCTCCGTCGGAGCTGCTTCCGGCCAGTGTGGCTTTTGCGAGAATTAAGCGGCCCAGTGCCTGAATCTCGCCACGACCTAGGCTAGCTCCCGCTGATGGTCCGGGACTGCTTGCTAGCAGTGAGCACTTCCGTGGCCTTCGATAATCGCCAATTACCGACCCGTGGTGGCATTCAGCTCTGCCAACTCTGTGTGTGTGTGTGTGTGTGTGTGTGTGTGTGTGTGTGTGTATGTGCAACTTTTTTTTCTCACTCACTTTTCTCAGAGATGGCTGGACTGATTTTCATAAAATTAATTGCAATTTAAATGTCTAGTTGCGCCATAGGTTGCTATTGAATTACATTGTAATCGGATTTTTAGTTTTGCGGATGTGTATCAAAATGTAAAAATCACGAAACATCAATATCTCAGAAACCGCATAACCGATTTCAATAAAACTGGTTTCAAATGATCGGGCTGTCCCCAAAACCCTTAATTTCGTTATGATTGAACATATGGTTCACAAGTTATGTAAAGAAAAGTTATCTTGAGGTTGTTTAAACTCACTCATTTTTCTCAGAGATGGCTGAACCGATTTTCACAAAATTAGTGTCACATGAAAGGTCTAGTTGCCCCATAGGTTGCTATTGAATTTCATTGTAATCGGATTGTAACTTTGTCCGTTGTTCATAAAAATGTGAAATCACATAATGAAAGTAAACATATTGACTTTCTCCCAACGATCACTGGCTAATTAAAAGGTAGAAAAGTGATCCAAAGGGCCGAATGTCATATACTATTCGACTAAGTTCGACGAATCGAGCTTCAGAGGTTTAGAGGTAATGTATCAAAATGTAAAAATAACGAAACATCAATATCTCAGAAACTACACAACCGATTTGAACAAAATTTACCTAAAAAACCTAAATTAATCCACCTAGCGGTCAGACTCAGCCTTTCTCATTCAAACTTATTATTTGTAAAAATAGATTTACATGAATGCTTAAATCCAATAAATGTTTATCCACTCTTTGGGTTCTAAAATATTGATGTTGTAATTAAAGTATAAAATATGAAAATTTACGTAATGTTAGTACTTAAGAAATAGCGAAATAAAAGCAATGACTCTTAATTTCGAACAATTTAATCACGAGCGATGCCGGGAACGTTCAGATAGTACGATACCACATTTAAATCATGTTGAGGCCATATATATTGATCGAAGCAAGTAAAGTGTTGAATAGTCTTTGAATTCCTGTTCTTTCTAAATCTTTTAAACAGCATATCAAATTGTTATGAAGTTTGTTGTTTGTAAGTTTGAGAGATGACTCATTTGTATGACACTAGTTATGTTAAAATAAGTCATGTTATACTTGAGATAATAGACTTTCGTTGTTTTACAAATAAAAACATAACGCTTGCTTAAGCTTGATTACAATCAAATTAAAAGGTAACGTATGGGGCAGCCAAACTTTGAAACCACGTGTTCAATCATAATTCATCAGTTAACCCTTAACTAGCCCGTTCATCTGATATCAATATTGTTCAAATCGGTTGTGTAGTTTCTAAGATAATGAAGTTTCGTGATTTTCACATTTCGATACATTACAGACGAAGTTACAGTCCGATTACTGCAAAATTCAATAGGAAGTTATGAGGTAGGTAGACCTTTCATTTGATACTAATTCTGTGGAAATCGGGTCAACCATCTCTGAGAAATATGAGTGAGTCCAAGTAAGTTGTCTTGGAATATGTTTCTTTTCATAGCTGGATTTCACATTTTTAAACATAACAGGCAAAGTAATAATCCGTTTGAAAAAAAAAACCATTAGGGTCTTATGGGGCAACAAGACCTTTCATATGACACTAATTTTATAAAAATCGGGCCAGCCATCTCTGAGAAACATGAGTGAGATTAAATAATCTCCAGAACACGTTTCTTTCCATAACTCCTGAACCACATGCTCAATCTTCATAAAATTCAAAAGTTAAGGGTTTTTATGGTAGCCCGTTCATTTGAAACTAATTTTAATCAAATCAGATGTGTGGTTCCTGAGATATTGATGTTTCGTGATTTTTACACTTTGATACATAACCTCTAAACTAGAAATCAGATTACAATAAAATTCAATAGGGTCTTATAGGGCAACTAGACCTTTCATTTGCAATTAATTTCATTGAAATCTGTTCGGTCAGACCATCTCTGAGAATAGTGAGTGCGAAAAAAGGTGCACATACACACGTACACACCCACACACAAACATATACACCTATACATGCTTATATGCAGAAAATGCTCGATTCGTCGAACTGAGTCGAGTAGTATATGACATTCGGCCATTTGGATCACTTTTCTACCTTTTAATTAGCCAGTGATCGTTAGGAGGAAGTCAATATGTTAACTTTCATTATGTGATTTCACATTTTCATGAACAACGGAAAAAGTTACAATCCGATTGCAATGAAATTCAATAGCAACCTATGGGGCAACTAGACCTTTCATTTGACAATAATTTTGTGAAAATCGGTTCAGCCATCTCTGAGAAAAATGAGTGAGTTTAAACAACCTCAGGATAACTTTTCTTTACATAACTTTTGAACCATATGTTCAATCATTACGAAATTCAAAAGTTAAGGGTTCTGGAGACAGCCCGATCATTTGAAACCAATTTTATTAAAATCGGTTGTGTGGTTTCTGAGATATTGATGTTTCGTGATTTTTACATTTTGATACATAACCTCTGAACTAAAAATCCGATTACAATGAAATTCAATAGCAACCTATGGCGCAACTAGACCTTTCATTTGCAATTAATTTTATGAAAATCGGTCCAGCCATCTCTAAGAAAAGTGAGTGAGAAAAAAAAGTTGCACATACATACACACACACACACATACACACATACATACATACATACAGAAAATGCTCAGTTCGTCGAAAGAAGTCGAGTGGTATATGACATTCGGCCATTGGGACCACTTTTATACCTTTGGTTTTCCCAGTGATTGCTATACCTTTCTAGGAGAAAGGCAAAACTTTTGAATTTTATGAAGATTGAACATGTGGTTCAGAAGTTATGGAAAGAAACGTGTTCTGGAGACTATTTAATCTCGCTCATGTTTCTCAGAGATAGCTGGACCGATTTTCATAAAATCAGTGTCTTATGGAAGGTCTTGTTGCCCCATAAGACCTTATTGTTGTTTTTTGCAAACGGACTATTACTTTACCTGTTATGTTTAAAATGTGAAATCCAGCTATGAAAAGAAACATATTCCGAAGACTACTTGGACTCACTCACTTTTCTCAGAGATGGTTGAGCCGATTTCCACAAAATTAGTGTCAAATGAAAGGTCTAGCTGCCTCATAACACCCTATTGAATATTGCTGTAATCGAAGTGTAACTTCGTCTGTAATGTATTGAAATGTGAAAATCACGAAACTTCATTATCTTAGAAGCTACACAACCGATTTGAACAATATTGATATTAGATGAACGGGCTAGTTAAGGGTTAACTGATGAATTATGATTGAACACGTGGTTTCAAAGTTTGGCTGCCCTATACGTTCCCTTTGCATTTGATTGTAATCAAACTTAAGCAACCGTTATGTATTAAATTGTTAAAACAACAAAAGTCTATTATCTCAAGTATTACACGACTAATTTGAACTTAACTAGTGTGTCTCAGATGGTCTCTAGGTACGATGCTGGCCTAACAAGCCAGTCGTCGTAGGTCCGAGTCTCGGCCTGTACACTAAATAGGCGGCTGCGAAGTCTGTGTATGATAAAAACAGAAGGTCAAGTTCCGAATCGGAATGTAGCACCAAGGTTTTGCTTCAGTGTCATACAAACGAGTCATATCTTAAACTTACAAATAACGAACTTCATATCAATTTGATATGCTGTTCAAAAGTTTTGGAAATGAAAGAAATTCAAAGACTATTCAACACTATACATGCTTTGATAAATATATATGGCCTCAACGTTCCCGGTATCGCTCGTGATTCAATTGTTCGAAATTAAGAGCAATTTTTTTTTATTCCGCTATTTCTTAAGCACTAACATTACGTCAAATTTCATATTTTATACTTCAATTACAACATCAATATTTTAGAACCCATAGAGTGAATACAAATTCCTTTATTGGATTTAAGCATTCATGTAAATCTATTTTTACAAATAAAAAGTTTGAATGAGAAAGGCTGAGTCTGACCGCTAGGTGGATTAATTTAGGTTTTGCCTTTCTCCTAGAAAGGTATAGCAATCACTGGAAAAACCGAAGGTATAAAAGTGGTCCCAATGGCCGAATGTCATATACCACTCGACTACTTTCGACGAACTGAGCATTTTCTGTATGTATGTATGTATGTGTGTATGTGTGTGTGTGTGTGTGTGTATGTATGTGCAACTTTTTTTTCTCACTCACTTTTCTCAGAGATGGCTGGACCGATTTTCATAAAATTAAATGCAAATGAAAGGTCTAGTTGCGCCATAGGTTGCTATTGAATTTCATTGTAATCGGATTTTTAGTTTAGAGGTTATGTATCAAAATGTAAAAATCACGAAACATCAATATCTCAGAAACCGCACAACCGATTTCAAAAAAATTGGTTTCAAATGATTGGGCTGTCCCCAGAACCCTTAGCTTTTGAATTTCGTTATGATTGAACATATGGTTTAAAAGTTATGTAAAGAAAAGTTATCCTGAGGTTGTTTAAACTCACTCATTTTTCTCAGTGATGGCTGAACCGATTTTCACAAAATTAGTGTCAAATGAAAGGTCTAGTTGCCCCATAGGTTGCTATTGAATTTCACTGCAATCGGATTGTAACTTTTTCCGTTGTTAATAAAAATGTGAAATCACATAATGAAAGTAAATATATTGACTTTCTCCTAACGATCACTGGCTAATTAAAAGGTAGAGAAATGATTGGAATGGCCAAATGTCATATACTACTCTACTCAGTTCGACGAATCGAGCATTTTCTGCATATATGCATGTATAGGTGTTTGTGTTCGTGTGTGGGTGTGTACGTGTGTATGTGCACCTTTCTTTCGCATTCACTTTTCTCGGAGATGGTCTGATCGATTCTTCCTATCTTGGTGTCAAATTAAGGGTCTATTTGCCGCTTAGGTTGCTATTAAATTTCATTGTAATCAAACTTTTAGTTTTGGCGCTGCGTCAGAATGTGAAAAACGCTCTTATATCTCATAAGCTATGAACATAGTTGAATTCAAACTAATGGGCTTTCAAACCCTTAAACAATGAATTTCATAATGTTTAAACATGTGGTTTGAAAGTTATAGAAAGAAACGAAACCCGCAGACTGTTTAAAACTATAGCTACGATCAAAATATGTGGCCTCAACATCATTTAAATTTGATATTGTACTATTTCAATGTTTGCGGCCTTGCTCGGGATTGAAGTTGAAATTAAAAGTCATTTCTATCATTTCACTTTTTGCCTTTCTCCTAGAAAGGTATAGCAATCACTGCAAAAACTAAAGGTATAAAAGTGCTCAAAAGGGCCGAATGTCGTATACCCAGTGTTATGAAAATGACTGCAAGACAATGACAGCAAATTTTCAACTGATCCGGCTCTCATTGTATTGCACAGCTCTCACTGCTCCCCACACGTTCGGTGAACAGTTCGACAGCAACTGACGACAGTAAACATGCAACTCCATACGGACTGTTATTTTTCATCTTCATATGTGTGTTGGTATTTCCAAGCTGTCGTAAATGACAGCCTATAATCTTCCGACATCCTTCAACACGAATCCGAGCGGGATGTCAGGTGATTATGATCACGACAGTAAGGCCGATGAAAGAATGAAAGAGAGATGGTGCGAAGCACGTTTTTTCTTACGTGTGAAATAATATCAACAATGGAAACGGTTTGCTTTGTATTCAATATGCCACCGGCCTGTGAAAAAGGAGAAACGAAAAAATGCAAGTCGACGACAGCCGCAGCCGATCAGCAGGCTGTCAACAGGAACAGGACATCCTCAAAACGAGCAAACTAGGCTGTCATGTCCGAACGAACAAAATACATGCGCAAGAATGAGCTGTCGTACGCAACACAACACCGTTTCTTTGCCTTGTTTAAGCTGTAGCTGTATGTGAGCTCTCATGAATAGCGCATGTATGAGGCTGTTAGAGTGAAGAGAGGGAAAAGTCGTCAGTCGCTCTCCAGTCATTCTCCTAAGCTTGCGAATACCACTCGACTCAGCTCGACGAGCTGAGCATTTTCTGCATGTGTGTGTGTAACGCTTTCCCAATCTCACTCGATTTTCTCAGATATGGCTGAATCGAATTCAATGAAATCAATTGCAAATGAAAGGTCTAGTTGCCCTTTAAGACCCTATTGAATTTTATTGTAATCTGATTTCTAGTTTAGAGGTTATGTATCAAAATGTAAAAATCACGAAACATCAATATCTCAGAAACTACACAACCGATTTGAACAAACTTGGTTTCAAATGAACGGGCTACCTAAAAACCCTCAACTTTTGAATTTTATGAAGATTGAACATATGGTTCAGAAGTTATGGAAAGAAACGTGTTCTGGAGACTGTTTAATCTCATCACTGTCATATGGAAAGTCTTGTTGCCCCATAAGACCCTAATGATTTTTTTTGCGAACGGATTATTACTTTTCCTGTTATGTTTAAAAATGTGAAATCCAGCTATGAAATGGAACATATTCCGAAGACTACATAAACTCACTCCCTTTTCTCAGAGATGGTTGAACCGATTTCTACAAAATTAGTGTCAAATGAAAGGTCTAGCTGCCTCATAACACCCTATTGAATTTTGCTGTTATCGGACTGTAACTTCGTCTGTAATGTATTGAAATGTGAAAATCACGAAACTTCATTATCTTAGAAACTACACAACCGATCTGAACAATATTGATATCAGATGAACGGGCTAGTGAGGGATATACTGATGAATTATGTTTGAACACGTGGTTTCAAAGTTTGGCTCCCCCATACGTTCCCTTTTCATTTGATTGTAATCAAACTTAAGCAACCGTTATGTTTTAATTTGTAAAAGAACGAAAGTCTATTGTCTCAAGTATTACACGACTTATTTGAACATAACTAGTGTCATACAAACGAGTCATCTCTCAAACTTACAAATAACAAACTTCATGAAAATTTGATACACTGTTCAAAAGTTTTGTAAAGAAAAGAAATTCAAAGACTATTCAACACTATAGCTGCTTAGATCAATATATATGGCCTCAACATGATTTAAATGTGGTATCGTACTATTTGAACGTTCCCGATATCGCTCGTGATTGAATTGTTCAAAATTAAGAGTCATTTCTTATATTTCGCTATATCTTAAGCACTAACATTACGTCAAATTTCATATTTCATACTTTAATTACAACATTTTTTTTCCTTTATTATAGAGACTTTCAGTCTTCGGACTGGTTCGTCTTTAATTACAACATCAATATTTTAGAACCCAAAGAGTGAATATATCTTCTCTAATTTTCTCTAATATCTTTATTGGATTTAAGCATTCATGTAAATCTATTTTTATAAGTTTGAATGAGAAAGGCTGAGTCTGACCGCTAGGTGGATTAATTTCGGTTTTAAAGGTAGATCTACCACTACAAACCTATTAGGATTTGTGAACTTTTCTTTGGGGGCGATGGACAGGAATAACTTCATTGAAACTCTATACACTGACTTTAGTAAGGCGCTCAATAGAGTTAATATTCCACTGCTACTTTTTAAGCTTAAACGTATGGGATTGAGAGCCACACTGCTAGCATGGATCGAATCGTACTTGACGAATAGAACGCAGTTTGTTCGTTTTAAGGGTAAAACCTCGACAGCAATTAAAGTCACTTCTGATGTTCCACAGGGTTCCCACTTGAGTCCATTATTATTTATTATGTTTGTCGACGATATCAATCTTGTACTGAATCGCGTCAAAGTACTCATCTATGCAGACGACATGAAATTGTACATGGAGATACGTAACAACGTAGATCTGCAACATTCTCAGGATGAAATTAACGTTTTCTTCGATTGGTGTGCCAAAAGTCTACTGGAACTTAATATTAAAAAATGCAACATTATATGCTTCTCGAAAAAACACACTAATCATGATTTCAGTCTCACTTTAGAAAATCAGTTGATTCAAAGGAGTTACAAGTTTAACGACCTAGGCGTTATACTTGACTCAAAACTTACATTTGTGGAACACTATAATACAATGATCAATATAGCCCTCAATATGTTAGGATTCATCAAAAGGTTCAGCTACAATTTCAAATACCCCTATACCATTAAAATATATTATGTATCGTATGTAAAATCTGTTTTTTTTGTTCATCTATAATTTGTTTGACACGGCACAAATACAATTTAATGTTTAACGGCGCCAATTATATCTGGTAGCTTACTTTCTAAAGTATCTTAATAACTAAGAGCAAATTTTTTATCCTCGCTGCCGACTACGAGCTGAAACTAAATGTAACTTAAAGCTATAATATATTGCATTAAAAGCACTGGTTAACTGTATGATGGTTTTCATTGCCATAGGTAAGCACATGTTCCGCTGCTGGGCCAAGATATTACGGACTGGCATATTGGGTTGTCTCCCTCGGGACCTGAGAGTATCGTGCGGGTCTAGTTGCTGTTTCTGGATCCGGGGTCTTAACGTGTTCTTGTCGTTTGGTTGGATGTAGGCGGAAGGGAATAGGATTAAACTGGGGCGTGGATGGATTTCAGGAAAACGTATATAAGAGACATGTAGGATAGGTCACGGCTCGCCAAGACATCACGAACAGGAACAGCCGACTGCCTACTTTCGGCCTGCAGGGAAGCTATTAATTTAGACCTGGCGTCACGGTGTACAGGGCAAGACCAAACAACGTGCTCTATGTCGTGATAACCTTCACCACAGGCACAGATACCACTTTCCCCGAGCCCAACACGACGGAGATGCGCGTCAAATCTATAGTGATTGGACATAAGCCGGGACATCACGCAAATGAAATCCCGACCTAAATCCAACCCCTTGAACCACGGGTTCGTCGACACCTTGGGGATTATGGAATGTAACCACCCTCCCAGTTCCCCTATGGTCCAAGCATTTTGAAATTAGTTATTCTACAACTGTGCCGAAAAATGCAAAAAATTACTACTTGTTTTTTTATTTCGCCGATTTTAGGACCACCCTAATTTTCATTTGCACATAAATAAAGGACTAGCTATAAGAAACAACTTCTTAGAAGAAACTTTGACTTTAAAATAAAAAATTCGCATCGAAAACCTCATGTCCACCCAAATTGTCTTACTATACCACTGTGCATTGTTTTGGCATTTCTGTGAGCGTATGGCACATTCCTACACACGAAACTGAAAATTCTCAATTTTAGGCTTATGTGACTCAATTTCATATTTTCACAGAAAAAATGACAAATCATGTGAAAAAATTAGTTATTACAGATTGCGTACGTAATTCCGAACTAAAAGAGATAAAAGGAGGAACCTGCGTTTCTAGTTGAATCTTCTATATAATATGCTTGTATTTAACAACGAATGACCTGGTTGTACTGAGATTCGAGACCGCAATCTTCCGCTCTGTACCAATTAGTAGAAAATACATGGCTAGGTGCTTGATTTAATATTAAATGTCAAATACTCAAAACACCCGTAACGAAGAAATCTTCTAAAACTAATGTTGTGAAATAAATTACTAGAACTTTCTTAACCTCAATAGTACTTTATGCGAACAATATACCTGCATGCTAGTTTGAAACGACTAGTTTGAAACGTTTGTACTAGAGATGGTCGGGTTTCGGGTTTGAAAACCCGAAACCCGAACCCGACCCGTACCCGACAGGTTCGGGTCGGGTTCGGGTTTGAAAATTTTTGAAGTGTCGGGTACGGGTCGGGTTCAGGTTTGGTGAAAAAAAAAAATTCGGGTTCGGGTCGGGTTCGGGTTTGGGTATGAAAACCCGAAACCCGACTATAAAATCTATGAAATCTCGGGTTCGGGTTCCACAATTTCGGGTTCGGGTCGGGTTCGAGTTTCAAAGAAATAAATTTTTCGGGTTCGGGTCGGGTTCGGGTTTGAACGAATAAAAAAATTTCGGGTTCGGGTCGGGTTCGGGTTTCGACCGAAAACAGATTCGGGTTCGGGTCGGGTACGGGTTTGAAAAACATCAAACCCGACCATCTCTAGTTTGTACCAGCAAATAATTGTCAGTGTTACGTATGTCTTAAGTATGTGGTTGTATCTCGACCATATTTACTTTTTAAAAGGCGTGGGAAACTTTCACTTGTAAATTCCTTGTTTCCACAATGGTGAATATATGTACACTGCGATCGCTTCTTACGCGGGTTGTTTTTATGCGTTTTTTTAAACGGGACATTTTCACAATAACGGGGATTATTTTTACTCGATTCGGAAGATTATTTGTATGCGGTATCAAATAAGTTTAGTATAAATATATCGATTCTAATCTTTTAAATGCGGTACAATCAACCACATAAAAAAGCAACCCCAGTGTATACTATTGTTTAAAGCTTTCACTTTATTGGCGTAAACTAATAATGCGATATATTTTTTTAATTTCAAAATTCTTAAAATAAAAAAAAAAACAAGCATGACAAATCTTCCATACTCACAATTTGACATCTACTCATTCGAGTTACACTTTTTTAAACATTTATTATATTCACTTGACATGTAGAACAGATTAGATGTACAAGTCACCTATTTTGTCATAACAAACGACAATTGGTTTATCTCCACGATAATAAGAAAATCCACGAGACAGTTGTGATCAGCTGCTTACAGTTCAGGTCGTTACTTCGATAGAACCCCGATCGGGGAAGCGCGAAAAACAAATATCCAATCGGTTGCTCCAGTATCGCGAGAATAGCCATCATTAACACAACAATAAGATACCACTCTTGATTTTTTTGCAGACATGAAGATTTTGTGTTTGGTTCTGTTTTGGATTTGAGGTTCAAAAACAAACAATTACACAAACAAACGTACTAACCGTGAAACGTCACCCATGTACCGCCTCATACATAAGCGAATTTTATTCCCATTATAAAAGACACAATAATATGTGATTTTTTTTTCAGTGTACCTATTTGGGTAATTTTATTGTCAAAAGTGATTCTTTTTCGAATGTCCTGTAGAACAGGAACAGAAGTGGCGCTCCTAGCGGTCGAAAAAGTGACTAGCGTTTTTGTCATTTTCAATGTGTCTTCATGATTTCACGTAAGTGAACTATATTGGTATTATAAGATATTTGCCAAAACTCACACGGTGGAGGGGTACTTTTAGGGATCAAAAAGTGCTATTCCTTTTTCAGAATCGACCTCCCCTTGCTCTCGAATATTGAAGTCGTTGCCATTCAAACGAATATGAATGGAAAAAACCCTTGCCTTGCTTCGATATATATATTCCTCCATCCGTGCGGATTGAACAAAGGCAACTTTCTGACATAGCGGAATCGCTTCCCGCACCTTTTTTGATTTTGAGAGAAATCAACTTTCACTGTTCGTCATGGTGGGAATTGTAACTTAATCGAAGACTTCAACATGACGCTTTTAAATACTGGGGAAGCGACACGTGTGCCTAATCCTCCAGCACGTGAAAGCGTGCTTGACCTATCCCTCTGCTCGACCTCACTAACGTTAGATTGCCGGTGGAAAAAGATCAATAATCTTAGATTCTATACATTATTTCCAGTAGTTAGCCGTTTTTTGATTTGATTTCCGTTCATAGTAATGTCGATATTTTCGCAGTGCTGATTATAGTGACGCATCATGCGATTTATTGGGCCATTTTCTGAGTAGTTGGTTCTGTGAGAGTTTTCCGAAATTATTTTACGATTTCTTAGTTGACGACTGGGTGCACGAATATTCAGTTGCGATAATAATTTAGAAGATTGCACGCGTTGAGAAATAATATCATTGACAAATGCTTTATTTTGTCATTGACAAAATAAAGCATTGTAAGTTCGCGGCGTTCTTTAGGTGCTTGTATATCTATAAGCATGCAGCGTGCTTCATATGATGGTAAGGGAAATGCTGTCTTATTTAGCTTGCAAAGCGCGAAATTGTTTTTTGACAGAATCAATGCGTTCTTCATGAGTTACAATATAGGGATTCCATACAATGCTACAGTATTCCAGAATTGGTCGGACGTATGTAATATATAATAATTTGATTGTATATGGGTCTTGAAAATTATGGCCGAAGCGTTTTATATAGCCCAGCATACTATTTGCTTTGTTGATTATTGTGTTATAATGTTCTATGAATGTAAGTTTGGAGTCTAAGACTACGCCTAGGTCCCATACGATTTTGCATTTTTCTACTGGTTGGTTTCCTAAGAAAATGTCTGTTGGTGGTGTTACTGTTTTTCTGCTGAAGGCTATTGAATTTCATTTTGTAATGTTGAGTTGTAATAGACTTTTGTTGCACCAAATGTAGAATACATTAATTCCATTCTGGAATAATTCGAAGTTTTCTGCATTAATAATTTCTCTAAAAAGCTTCATGTCGTCAGCATATACAAGAACATGCATTGATTTAAGAAGAAAGAAAATGTCATTCACGTATAATATAAAAAGAAGAGGGCCCCGGTGAGAACCTTGAGAAACCCCAGAGATTACTTCTCTTGGGTTTGAAAAAGAAGTTTGGAAGCGGACTATTTGTGTTTGTTTTGTTAAGTATGACTGCAGCCATTCCAAAAATTTTATTTTTATTCCGTATTTTTCGAGCTCCAAGAGTCGATTTTGTCAAATGCCTTGCTAAAGTCCGTATAAAGAGCTTCTACGTGGTTGCCGTTGTCCATTACAGTCACAGTGAAAGTTATAAATTCCAAAAGATTTGTGGTAGTTGATCAGCCTTTATAAAAGCCGTGCTGTTTAGTTTTAATTTGGTTTTTTACTTGCTGAAAGATTTTTTCATTAATTATTGATTCAAATAATTTTGGAATGCATGGAATAATGGCAATTACACGATAATTACAAGAGTCAGATTTAGCGCCAGATTTGAAAATTGGTACTAAACATGAGGTTTTCCAGAGTTCTGGAAAAATTCCATTCTTCAGAGACATATTAAAGAGGTGTAGTAAAGGTGTAGATAGTTCTTCCGCCAAGTTTTTGAGAAAAATTGGAGCTATCCTGTCAGGTCCAGGACCTTTCGTAGCGTCTACATTGTGTCTAATAGTGCGTTCTGAATTTCGAATTCAGATATTTGATTGACAGACAAAGAATTCGTATATTCAGGAAAATACGAGAAATATTCGCGGTCACGGTTTGGTTTTTACGTAATTGAAGATGTTCTTAGAGCAAGACTTGATTTGATGTTCGATTTGAAGTCACTATTGACATGCAGTTTTACTTCTGGTTTCATGTTAGACACAATAGATTCTAGAGCTTTGAAAAATAATTCATATAAATGTTTATGAGCATATTCCGGTGGAAAGTACACGGAACAGAAGATATGTTTTTCGCCAGCAATAAATGCTTTGGCCCATACGTGTTCAAATTCTTTATATTTGTCGGATATTATTTCTTCAGCAGTACAGTCTACATTAATGGCAATGAGGACTCCACCGCTTGACTTTTTTCGACTGGTAGACAAATTCCGGTCGTGCCGGAATACATAATAATTGTTTCCTAATAATTCTTCGCTTCTTACGCTTTCGTCCCAGCTACTTTCAGTTCCTAAAATTATTTCGAAAGATGATGACAATAGGTTTTGCTGAATTTCTTTCATTTTGCTTTGGCTTTCTATGCGATTGAAACTCTGACAGTAGAAAAGAATTTCATTCGCATTCTGTCGAGGAAGCCTTAGTGAATTTGAAAAAGTTTTTTGGAAAAATGTTAGGATTACAATTATTATTTTCTTCTTCTGCAAAGGATTGCAGTCTCATCTCCGTTTGAGTTCGCAAAATAACAATACACGAGTTATCGTACGGGTGTTTTTTTGTCGATTAGTTCTTGTGTTGCGCGAAAACAATAGCCTGTTGTATATCGGCAGAAACATCTGCACACTGGTAGGGGCAGGCTACCCCGCCAGTGATTCGATACGCAGCTGATATATCAGCAAGAATAATTCTCCCGCACCGCTGTTACCCCGCTAGCAGCACGGACCACCATACGATCGAGCGAGTGGAAGTCAACTACAAGTGGCATCTACAAGGTCGCGTGTAAGATACGGCCACTGTGTCACAACACGAAGCTGGATCGTCATTGTTTGTTCTGCGGAGACACTCGATTAATCCAACTATCAGCCGTGAGGTCGTGACTTAGACGTTCGGTGAAGTATTACATTTAGAATTTTTACTATAATTATCAATATTATTACTATGTTATAATATTATTATTAATATTATTATTGATATTATTATTATTGTTATTATTATTATTATTATTACTACAATTATTATTATTATTATTATTACTATTGTTATTAGTATTAGTATTACTGTCTTTTTTTTTTATTTGATCCATTGTAGATTGAAAAATTGTTTTTAAAATTTAATATCAACTACTTGAACCCCCCCCCCCCATATTCAAATATTTATCGTTTGTGTGCGGTAGAGCGTAACGCTCCCGCAAAATGGACGACATGCAGGTGCAACTTTTCCTGGAGGTGGAAACAAACGGGGAAGAAATTGAAATTTCTCCCATCAGCTCACCCCTACCTTCCCCTGTGCCCTCCCATTTGCCAAGTCCTGTACCAAGAGTACCGGAAGTACGGGTAAAAGCTTACCCAGATGCCGCTGGCGGTTCCCACGTTGTTTTTTCCGGCCCATAAAGAAGCCATTGAATATTATTCAAATTGGCAAAGACCTGGCAAAACATTTTTCGGCCGTAACCGAGATTACGAAGGTGAGGCCGAACAAACTGCGAGTTGTCGTGGGTAGCTTGAAGCAAGCAAACGAAATTGCTGGCTACGAGCTCTTCACGAGAGAGTATCGCGTGTACATCCCTGCCAAGGATGTAGAAATCGACGGTGTGGTTACCGAGGGGAATCTCACTGTCGATGACATTTTGCGTCATGGAGTTGGCTGTTTTAAAAACCCCTTGATGCAAAGTGTAAAGATACTGGACGAACTACGTCCGCTTGGACAGGGTTCGTCTACCTGTACGCCTGTTCGTACCGCGGGTCATGCATTGCCAAAACTGTAAGCAGTTAGGTCACACAGCCACCTACTGCTGCAACAAGGCACGCTGTAGCAAGTGCGGAGGCAATCATGCTGAGAACGCTTGCAGTGGGGATACTGAAAAGTGTCTTTATTGCGGGGGAACTCGGCATGACCTTCCGGCATGTCCCGCGTACAAACAGCGCGAGGAAAAAATTAAGCGTTCCCTTAAGGAACGATCAAAGCGCTCTTTTGCAGAAATGCTTAAGAGGGCTGAGCCACCCTTGACAGGAAACATCTTTTCCTTCTTGCCAACTGATGAGGGTACATCTGACGATCCCGTCGAAGGGTGTTCCTATGCCTTGCCAGAGGGATCTAGGAAGAGGAGAATGCTCAACTCTCCTAATCTTTCTCGCAAAGGTCGTAAGATAACCCCTAGCGGAATGACCAATAAGACAACACAAAAAGGAAGCGGTGAAGAAAAACCGAAGCAAGTACCCCCCGGTTTTAATTTTAAATCAAACCAGGAGTACCCACCGCTTCCTGGGGCACCAAAAACCCCTCGTGCACCCATTTCTCGATCAGAAGATAAAAAAGAAACAGGGTTCATAAAATTTTCTGATATTGTGGACTGGATATTTAAAACATTCAACATACCAGATCCCCTACAAAATATTCTTCTTGCCCTTCTTCCTACAGTGAAAACCTTTTTGAAGAAACTAGCAGCAACTTGGCCCCTCATTTCAGCTATTATATCTTTCGATGACTAATACGGCGAAAGAGGTTAGGAATTTTTTCACTGTATTACAGTGGAATTGCAGAAGTATCATCCCCAAATTCGATTTATTTTCTCATTTGATGAATACATACAATTGTGACGCATTCGCGCTCTGTGAAACCTTTCTCAATTCGAACGATCAACTCAATTTCCACGATTTTAACATTATTCGTCGAGATCGAGACTCACACGGTGGAGGGGTACTTTTAGGGATCAAAAAGTGCTATTATTTTTTCAGAATCGACCTCCCCTCGATCTCGAATATTGAAGTTGTTGCCATTCAAACGAATTTGAATGGAAAAGACCTTTGCCTTGTTTCGTTATATATTCCCCCATCCGCGCGGATTGAACAGAAGCAACTCCTTGATATAGCAGAATTGCTTCCCGCACCTTTTATGATTTTGGGAGATTTTAACTCTCACTGTTCGCTATGGAGGTCGCTGTACGACGACAACCGATCTTCTTTAATTTGTAACTTGATCGACGACCTCAATATGACACTTTTGAATACTGGGGAAGCGACACGTGTACCTAATCCTCCAGCACGTGAAAGCGTGCTTGACCTATCCCTCTGCTCGACATCACTAGCGTTAGATTGCCAGTGGAAAGTAATCAACGATCCCCACGGAAGTGATCATTTTCCAATCGTTATATCGATTGCTAATGGTTCAACTCCCCCGAACCCAATCAATATTTCCTACGACCTTACACGTAATATTGATTGGAAGCGTTATGAGTCTATTAGAGCGGAATCTATCGAGACTCACGAAGAACTTCCTCCAGATGAAGAATACGCGTTCTCAGCTGGCTTGATAATCGACGCCGCGACTCAAGCTCAGACGAAACCGATACCCGGGGTAACGATTAGACAGCGCCCTCCCAACAAATGGTGGGACAAAGAGTGCTCTGAGCTGTACGTGCGAAGGTCCGCGGCGTATAAGGACTACCGGGAGTACGGCACTGTCAACCTGCTTCGAAAGTATGAGGCACTGGGCAGGCAGATGAAGAGCTTAGTAAAGGCGAAAAAACGCGGGTACTGGCGGCGGTTCGTAAACGCGTTGTCGAGGGAAACAGCGATGAGCACTCTTTGGGATACCGCCAGGCGCATGCGGAACCGTGACGTTTCGAATGAGAGTGAGGAGTATTCAGATCGCTGGATACTCGATTTTGTCAAAAAGGTCTGTCCGGACTCTGTACCGGAACAGAAAACCTTTCGCGACGCGTTTATAGTAACTACGGAAGAGCCTCCATTTTCGATGTTGGAATTTTCAATGGCTCTCCTGTCGTGCAGGCTCCAGGGTTAGATAGAATAAAATTCAACCTTTTGAAGAATCTACCCGACTCTGCAAAAAGACGCTTGTTGAATTTGTTCAACAAGTTTCTTGAGCTAAATATTGTTCCGCATGACTGGAGGGAGGTAAAAGTCATTGCTATTGGGAAACCCGGGAAACCTGCCTCTGATCACAATTCATATAGGCCGATTGCGATGCTCTCTTGCCTCCGGAAATTAATGGAGAAAATGATCCTCTTACGGTTAGACAAATGGGTCGAAACAAACGGTTTACTTTCAGATACTCAATTTGGCTTTCGCCGGGGCAAAGGAACGAACGATTGCCTAGCGTTGCTTTCTACTGAAATTCAAGTCGCATTTGCTCGGAAAGAGCAAATGGCTTCTGCGTTCTTGGATATTAAGGGGGCTTTCGACTCTGTCTCTGTAGAAGTTTTAAGCGCGAAACTTCATTCGCAGGGACTTTCACCAAATTTGAATAACTTTTTGCTCAACTTGTTGTCAGAAAAGCATATGTATTTCTCACATGGCGATTCGACAACTTCCCGAATTAGTTACATGGGCCTTCCCCAGGGCTCATGTTAAAGTCCTCTCTTATACAATTTTTACGTCAATGACATCGATGAATGTCTTGCAAATTCATGCACGCTAAGGCAACTTGCAGACGATAGCGTTGTATCCATTACTGGTAGCGAGGCTAGCGATCTGCAAGGACCATTGCAAGATACCTTAGACAATTTGTCTGAATGGGCTCTTAAGCTGGGTATCGAATTCTCTCCGGAGAAAACTGAGTTGGTCGTTTTTTCTAGGAAGCATAACCCAGCTCAGCTGCAGCTCGTACTAACGGGTAAAACGATCTCTCAGGTTTAAGTCGCTAAATATCTCGGGGTCTGGTTCGACTCTAAATGCACCTGGGCTTTTCATATTAGGTATCTGACACGAAAATGCCAACAGAGGATTAATTTTCTTCGTACGATTACCGGAACCTGGTGGGGAGCCCACCCAGGAGACCTTCTGAGGTTATACCAAACAACAATACTGTCAGTTCTTGAGTACGGTTGTTTCTGCTTTCGCTCCGCTGCGAACACGCATATTTTGAAACTAGAAAGAATACAATATCGTTGTTTGCGTATTGCCTTGGGTTGCATGCAGTCGACCCATACGATGAGTCTTGAAGTGTTAGCGGGTATTCTTCCGTTGAAACATCGTTTTTGGAATCTCTCTTACCGGTTGCTAATTCGATGCACAGTTATGAACCCATTAGTAATTGAAAATTTCGAGAGGTTGGTCGACCTTCAATCTCAATCCAGATTTATGACGTTATATTTTGACTATATGGCTCAAGATATTAATCCTTCTTCATACGATTCCTCCAATGTCGCACTTTTAGATACTTCTAATAATGCTATATTCTTCGACACCACCATGAAACAAGACATTTCTGGTATCCCGGATCAATTGCGACCCCAAGAGATCCCTAAGATTTTTTCCAATAAGTTTAAACATGTTAGTTATGATAAAAGGTTTTACACTGACGGATCTAATCTAGATGAGTCCACTGGCTTCGGTGTTTTCCACGAAAATTTTACCGCCTCCTACAAACTCGATGCTCCTGCTTCCGTGTATGCCGCAGAACTTGCTGCTATTCAGTACTCTCTTGGAATCATCGAAACCCTACCCATAGACCACTACTTCATCTTCACAAATAGTCTCAGTGCCATTGAGGCTCTGCGATCGATGAAGCCTGTGAAGCACACCCCGTGTTTCCTGGGGAAAATACGGCGGTTTTCAAGTGCTTTAACAGATAAAAATTACCGGGTTACCTTAGCGTGGGTCCCTTCTCATTGCTCGATTCCGGGTAATGAAAAGGCTGACTCTTTAGCTAAGGTGGGTGCTATTGATGGCGATATTTATGAAAGACCAATTGCTTATGATGAATTTTATAGCATTTTGCGTCAGAGAACACTCAACAGTTGGCAATCATCATGGAACTCAGATGAACTGGGACGGTGGCTACATTCCATTTTTCCTAAGGTATCGACGAAAGCATGGTTCAGGGGGTTGGATGTAGGTCGGGACTTCATTCGCGTGATGTCCAGACTTATGTCCAATCACTACACGTTAAACACGCATCTCTTTCGTATAGGGCTTGTAGACAGTAATCACTGCGTTTGTGGCGATGGCTACCATGACATCGAGCATGTTGTTTGGTCGTGTGCCGAATTCTGTGATGTTAGGTCCAAGCTTATAGATTCCCTCCGGGCCCGAGGAAAACAACCGAACGTACCCGTTAGAGACATTCTGGGAAGCGGTGATCTCCAGTACATGACACAACTGTACTGTTATTTGAAAAAGACTGACATTAAAATTTAATATTCTTTTGTCTATTTGTCAGAATACCCGTATACGACGCTGGAGACACGAACACGAAGAGCCTAAATCTATGTTTAAAAAACGAAAAAGAACACCAGTCGAAACACAAATAGATCGTATATCTTAATTAGTTTTAAGCAAGAATTGTATTTCCCTCCTCTCACCTTAAATCCCCACTAGCTCGTAGTCGGCCGCGAGAATCAATAAAAGGCCTCCCTTTTTTCCCTGCTAACGTAGAATTAATACGAATTGTACTTGGCTCAGTAAAACAGAAAATGTATCGTGCCGTGTCAAATAAACTAATTTTAAACCAAAAAAAAAATCTCCGAGATAAATAAACTTAAATAAACTGAAAGTGGTTTATATGATAAACATCGACATCGATCATTAGACCATTTTTAAATGTTCATGTCGGCACATTTAGACTTATTTTTATTAGCAATCCAGCTGTTCTTGACAAGCGAAAATAGAAAAAAAATCAAAACAAATAAACGGTTCTATTAACCGAAGAATTCGGTTATCCGGAGTGAAATATTATTCAAAGCTCCGAGTAATTAAGTCCGACCAGTACATACATTCAGAGTTGCAATTTATCATCAGTCCAGCTACTCATGTGTAAATTCTGATTGAAAAAGCGAGACATAATTAGATGTATTTTATTTGATTTATTCTCCATTAATGAATATTGTTTGATATGATAAAATTTTCTCATACTAATCAAATTATAATGATATTCACCGTAAGCTCAGTACCGAAAATGAATTGAAGGCTTAAACGGAAGAGAAAAGTGCTTCCAAGCAACTTGCACATAAGCTAATAGCCGAATTGAAAAACACATGTTTGCCATCACAATGTTACCGGCTCAGTCAATGTAATGCAAATAAAAAAAAAAAACAACGCCAAACTACTTATATCGCTAAAACTAACTCAAATATCATCAAATTGACTAACGTTTATAACAACAGCTTTTGATTTATGAAAGCATAATCTTGATTACAAATAGCATAGACGAAATGCAGTAAGCTCACGATCCGTAACGAATGTAAATGATATCACCCGTATTGCATTCATTGTTATAAATCAATAGATTTTTTTTTTTCATGCGAGTAAATATCGCGCTGTTGAAATGATAGTATTATTTTGGATAATTTCAGTGTCGGTACTGTAAGCAGTAGGATGTTGACACTAGCGGAAATCATTGTTACATCGTATACTCGTTTACTAAAAAGTACAAACTACGCATCATCCAAATTGGCGGATTTTTTTTTCTCGCTGATTTTGATTTGTTTTCGCTGCTCTGCTGACAATTGCGATATTACGGTGGATATTGAGAATAATAAATGTTTAGAATTCCAATAGAACAAACTTTATACCCGAAACCTAGAAAAACATTCTTGTAAAAGCAAGACATGTTCACCATTTATTAGGGAGCCACAGCAAATTAGAATTACATCAAAACGATTAACGGCAATGCAAAATCGTGTTCAACTACACAAGCAAACACTCACCCATCATCCCTCCCTGCTCATCAATCCACATGCAGCACTGCAGTAGAGTAAACATCAAATGCCGTGCGCGAGCGGCCTCAGTCCAGCCGACCTGACGCACTGGCGGTTCAAAACAGAACGGAAAAGATAAAACGTTCAATGTGCCTCCCGGTGACAAACACAAGGTTACGGCACTGCATTCGTAGCTTCTTAGCTCTTGCGCCGAGCTGGGGCCACTGTTGCCAACTGTACAGATTTATCTGGAAATTTACAGATTTTCTCGGGTTTTTCGGTACAGATTCTGTACCGTACAGATTACAGAAATGAATGGGATCTTGCAATCCACGCACTTAGAATTTACTGCCAAATCTCGGTAATTTGCTGCCGAGAATGGTACCACTCGGTTAAAAGCGAGGGAATGTGCTATGAGTTATAACATCGAGTACAACATAGAAACGTCAAATAAAATTTTTTGCTCTTTTCTGTTTTCTTTCTTGTGTTTGCTGTAGATACGAAACTCTCGCCGTTCCTTCTATTTTTGAACGGAATGCTCATATGTATATTATGAAGAGGTTTCGATTTGGATTACATCTTTTTGCCTTTCTCCTAGAAAGGTATAGCAATCACTGAAAAAATTAAAGGTATAAAAGTGCTCCAAAGGGCCGAATGTCGTATATCACTCGACTCAGTTCCACGAGCTGAGCATTTTCTGTATGTTTGTGTGTGTGTGTAACGCTCTCCCAATCTCACTCGATTTTCTCAGAGATGGCTGGACCAATTCCAATGCAATTAATTGCAAATGAAAGGTCTATTCGCCCCATAAGACCCTATTGAATTTTATTGTAATCGGATTTCTAGTTCAGAGGTTATGTATCAAAATGTGAAAATCACGAAACATCAATATCTCAGAAACTACGCAACCGATTTGAACAAAATAAATTTCAAATGAACGAGCTACCTAAAAAACCCTTAATATTTGAATTTCATTGAAATTGAACTTGTGGTTCAAAAGTTATGGAAAGAAATGTGTTCTCGAGACTATTTAATCTCACTCATGTTTCTCAGAGATGGCTGAACCGATTTTCATAAAATCAGTATCAAATGGAAGGTCTAGTTGTCCCATAAGACCCTATTGATAATTTTTGCAATCGGACTATTACTTTGCCTGTTATGTATAAAAATGTGAAATCCAGCTATAAAAGTAAAATATTTACAAGACTACTTAAACTCACTCTTTTTTCTCAGAGATGGCTGAACCGATTTTCACTAAATTAGTGTCAAATGAGAGCTCCAGCTGCCTCATAACACCCTATTGAATTTAACTGTAATCGGACTGTAACTTCGTCTGTAATGTATCGAAATGGTAAAATCACGAAACTTCATTATCTCAGAAACTACACAGCCGATTTGAACAATATTGATATCAGATGAACGGGCTAGTTAAGGGTTAACTGATGAATTATGATTGAACAACTGGTTTTATAATTCGGCTGCTCTATACGTTCCCATTTCATTCGATTATAATCGAACTTAAGCAACCGTTATATATTAAATTGTTAAAACAACGAGTCTATTATCACAAAGATTACACGACTTATTCAACATAACTAGCGTCATACGAACGAGTTATCTCTTAAACTTACAAATAACTAACGTCATAACAACTTGATATGTGGTTCAAAAGTTATGGAACGAAGAGAAATTCAAAGACTATTTAAAACTATACCTGCTTTGATCAATATACGTGGCCTCAGCATAATTTAAATGTGGTTTCGTACTATTTGAACGTTCCTGGTATTGCTCGTGATGAAATTGTTCGAAATTAAAAGTCATTTCTTTTATTTCGTTATTTCTTAAGCACTAACATTACGTCAAATTTCATATTTTATACTTCAATTACAACATCAATATTTTAGAACCCAAAGTGTGAATATACTTTTATTGGATTCAAGCGTCCATGTAAATCTATTTTTACAAATAATAAGTTTGAATGAGAAAGGCTGGGTCTGACCGCTAGGTGAATCAATTTAGGTTTTTTTTTTTTTGATAATAACCAGATCTATTGTGTCTACCGCGTCTAACGAAGAAGCACAAGGGCTAAGCCCCAACCGAAACAGCAAAACAATGAAAACAATCCGACCGACATTGACGTTTTTGTATCATGTTTGACGTTTTCGTATCAGGTTTGACGTTTTTGTATCTTGGATGTTATACTTTGTCAAATGTACAGCGAGGGATAGGAAAAGGCATTCCCTTGGTTAAAAGACGGCAGTTGTTACATTTTTTGTAAATCTCGATTTAACCAAACTAAAATTTTGGTACAAAATATCCGAAATATCGGTAGTATTGCTGAATTATGAGTTTCATTGTTTTTTAGCTGAATTTTCAAGAGATTGAACCACAATGGCTCGTTAATATGCATTACCGAGCCCCTTTTTCAGTGTGCAAAAGTTTTTTGAAAATCGAGCTAGCAGTAATAAAATAGTACAGATGAAAAAGATTTTTGCAGCTCCCAGTACAGATAAAAATGTGGCAACACTGGCATGGGCTTGCTACGAATGTCGCATGAAAAGATAATACGCTCGTGGTGATGGGTGCCTAGAATTTGGCGATGTTTACCAAGTCTGCCCATAAGGAACACGAAAAGGGCATGGGAGCTAACATTTATTTTTTGTTCCACCCTAATATCCATTCTGCGCCTATTGGGCTACCTATAATAGCAATTGTGTTTGCTAAGTTCCCCGAATCTCGATATTTACCATATTCTCCACACTACGCTCAGTATAGTAGTGACAAACACCGCAAACAGCCAACGCCACTAGCGGCTAGCAGCGTCGTCATCAACAAATAAACAAAACGTAGAACTACGTGAACAATAAAACACAAATTTCTGTACAAACACTAGTAATTATGACTTTAAAAATTACATTTTCGTGAACCACAAATTAAGAGCTTTCGATTGATGTATATATCATCGTTGTACGATTCATTTGAAGAAAAATCATGTTTCAAGATGACTTGATTCAGTTTTTTGAAAATTTCTCGGAAACCACATAACCACAAATTACCACAAATTGGATTTCGAACTCATAAATTAACCACTAAATATTGGTGATAAAAGAGTTAAAAAAATGTATTTTGTCAAGCCATCTCGATATATGCTACGCTGTATTACAAAATTGTTCAACATTTTATCTATCCAACAACATATTGGTTATTGTTATCCATCATGTGTCCGAAAAAAAATTTGCGATGTATTCTGCGGTAAGAACAATAAACGGACAATGTTTTTTATTGTAACCATAAAAAACACGGTATTTTTACTGTAAGCTGGCAAACGATTGTTGTCATTACCATGTTTTAACAATGTTCTTTGTTGTTGAATCTATCACCGACAATAATTTTACCATGAAAAACATTGTCAGTGACTTCTAAATGTATGGAAAAAATGCCTGAAAAAACGTTGTTAAGATACATTACGACCCCTCTTTTTCATGGTAAAAATGGCAAAAACGATGTTTTTTATTGTTCTGGACAATGATATTTAATGTAAAATTGATGTATTTACAAAAAATCTAGTTAAATTATGGCATAACTATGTACAATTACAGCAACTTTCGAGGTTTTTTAAAGTTATTTTTTGGGAGGTTATGCTGTTATTATCGTTTGAAATCTGACGCAACATTTGCCAGTTTCATTTCCAAATTTCACAAAATGCATACCAGTATAGAAATCAAAGACGTAGTCCCACGTCAAAAAATTATTCTCGGTTTGCACGTGTGGTACAGAGTACAGATACTCGAGTGAAAAAGAAAATGGAAGCCTTGCAACAGAACAAAGCAATACAAGTATCTTCACGTGGAAATTACTCACCACATGCTCTTTCGAAATTATCGATAGCGATAGAGAATCAGGTTAGCCTATTAATTGATTATCACTCAACGATTCTTTCCATCTTTGGCTGCTGACCTTCATTTGATCATCCAATGCTCATAATGCTAAGGAAACACAGAAATGGCTTGCTAAAAATTTTCTGGACTTTTCGGAGAAAGAAATTTACTTCCCTAGACCCGACATCAACCCTTTTGGATTATTTTGTGTATGGTGTAGTCAAGCGAAATAATATACAATTCCCATATGTTGCTAAAGAAAATAAACCACAAAACATTCATTTGTACATTTTCTAAAATATCGCAAAAAATCGTCACGAACTTTATCGTTTGAATATCTAATGATCTGTGATTGTACTTACTGCATTCACGGCAACTGTACGTAGGCTCGCCTATTTTAAATACTCGTCCACAAACTGCTGCCGCACGATCTTCTTTGTTCATACGCTCTAAATACGACTGAGAATTATCACCACATATGAATTCTTCGATAACATCCACAACAAAGTGTTTTACATTTTGTTCATCCAATTTGTAACTGCCTGAAATTAGATACAACAATCCAAACAATAAAGAAATGAAGTCAACTTTAAATAGGTAATACACAAACACAGACGCACACACACATACAAGCGCGCACTTACAAGTCCACACACATACAAGCACACACACACACAAGCACTAGGCAGAGCTGCATACCCCACGAGTCGGTACTCGGCGACCGCCAAGGGCATGCATGCGAGGAGTGTGTCCACTGATAGCGAACGAATAGACTCAGACCAGCGGTGGGAGTTTGCCTAGGGAGTGGTGGGAAGTCGAACTTTCCTTATAAAAGCCACAGTATCCGTAAGCAGCTCCGACGGAGCGAGTAAATACACTAGCTCGCCAATCAGGTCCGATATCAGTAAGGCTCTAATTATGGCAACTGGTCGCAATATTGAAGATATGAGTCGGTAAACGATTTTATACCCCGATGTAGAGCTGGCACTAGGGTGGTCGGAATTACCGACTTTTCGGAAAACCAGTATTTCGGTATACATAAGAATAAAACCCGGTATTTTTATTTTTTCGAATAAATACAAACCAAGGGCGACTCGTGATCTTTGAACCTACTTTTTCAACAACAAAATTCTGAAAATCATAGTTTGGGGAAGTAATGACAATCATGTCCGCGGAAAAATACAAGTCATTCTCCTTGTTCTATTTGAATAAACCTGATAAGAGCAATTCTCGCTGAAACTAGGCCACTAGGTGCACAAGGTCTTTCAAATTTGATAAAAATGCACATAGTTATTAGAAGTAGAGAAAAATGATAATACCATTTTCGTTCGATCGAATTTGTTGACCCCTTGGTCACCAAGGGGGGAAACAGTTTTCAGAAAAGTTGAAATTTCAGCAATTCTTGATGTATTATTTGAGCTAAATCTCCAAAACTCGTTATGTAGGGTTTTCATTTGAAGTGATCAGCATTTAGGCCGCCATCTTGGATTATATAAAAAAATGCAATTTTGACCGTGTTCGCAACTACCGATTTCCGATCTGAGACAAAGCATTGCGCATTGCGAGACAAAGCATTGAAAAGCTGAGAAAAAAAAGCTATAAGATGCAAGAAAAAATTAAGTGAGCATCAGTGTTAACCCATCAATTGAACCTATTTTCCAAGCTGAGTTTCAAAATATTCAACGTACACCGCACGATCAACGTAGTAACTTGTTTACAGAGACCAAGTGGATGCACATGTTATAACGCTACTAGACATTTCATATATCATAATCGATTGGTCACCAAGAAGTCAACAAATTCGATCAAACAAAAATGGCATTATCATTTTTTCTCTATTTCTAATAACTATGTTCATTTATATTAAATTTGAAAGACCTTGTGCCCCTAGTGGCCTAGTTTCAGCGAGAATTGCTCATAAAAAATTAAATATATGCATGAATTTAAATTTTATTTTTTGCTTAGCGTCTCAGGTTGTAGCATGGTCACTGTTATACGAATTTAAATCATCCAATTTCACTTAGTTTCACTGTTCAATATTGCATGATAGAATTGAAAATCAGACGCTTGTATACAAATACTCCACTATATTGAATTCAGCAGTTTCAAATTCCCTTTTCTTAGTATTTTCCGTCTCACTAAATACCGAAACGGGTGGGGAAGCAAATCTGCGATTGGAAGAACGGAAGAAAGAAGGAGATAAAATCATTCACGCTTAAGCCATAAATGATCGTGTTGAAGTGGTTCATTACTTCCGATCGCGGAAACCGAATACCGCGCAACTTATCTGAGGGTTTTCGGAACTACTACTCGTCCATTTCAATTCTGATCGTGAACGAGGCAGCAGTGTGATTAGTTTATTTCGCGTGCGTTTTATAGTAAGTCTTTTGTTAAATGTGAGTGTCCTTCTTAGTCAAGTTTTTCCGTTTCGTTAGGGTTTAGCTAGTGCGGTTAAGTTAGAAGTGCGGTGTTTTCCGTGTTTCGATAAGACGGTTGTTTTTGGCTAAGCGGAGTAGTGGTTTCATCGTACGCGCGGCGGAGTAATTCTTCATTCAACAATTGCTACCGTTTCTTTATGTCGTTTCGGGACAATTCTTCCACAACCTGCCCTGAGGTTTAGGTTTCGTGCTGGGCAAAATTCAACACGACGAGTAGCCCTCTCTGGAGGTGGCGCTTAAGCTACTCGTTTATACGTCCTGGAAGGTATTTAGTAGACGGAAACACATCGCGGCCTGTGGGCCAGCTACAAGGTTGCATCTATGGTGTCGCTGCATAATTATGTTTTTGCATTGATGAGTGCCTATGCTTCATTACGATCCAGATTTTTTTGTAAGATTTGGACCACTGCGACTTTTGTATTGATCTCTTGTGGTTAACGATCCAGATACAATGCTGTTCGATGCTTTTAAACAGTTCATTCAAATTCGGTTGAACCTGAGAAAGCATTTTTTCTCAACTAGAATGATTGCTATTAATATCCACTGCGGTTTGGGTAACGAAGCATTGACATGTTACAGCTATTTAAATTTAATTTTTTCATTAATTTTTAGGAAGAAATTCATTATTGATTGATTATTTCATCCTGTAAACACTTTGAATCAGGAGCAACTTGTCCATAACTAGATGCACCTAGTGCAATGCACATGGAGACGCCGAATAAAAAAACCTAAATTAATCCACCTAGCGGTCAGACCCAGCCTTTCTCATTCAATTTTTTATTTGTAAAAATAGATTTACATGAACGCTTCAATCCAATAAATGTATATTCACCCATTAGGTTCTAAAATATTGATGTTGTAATCTTTACATATAAAAATGCAGTCAAGTCTGTCTGTCTGTCTGATCCATATAGGCCCGACAACCACCGAACCGATCGACGTGAAAATTTGAATGTAAGGGTTTTTGGTGCCGATAAAGGTTCCTATGATAGTTTGAGACCCCTCCCTCTTCTGGAAGGGAGGGGTCCCATACAAATGAAACATAAATTTCTGCACAACTCAAGAACAAACCAAGCAAATGAAACCGAATTTGGCATGTGGATGTTTTAAGGGGTAACTAATACGTCCATAATAGTTGGATGAAACACAAATTTGTGCACATCTCGAGAACTAATCAACCAAATGAAACAAAATTTGGCAGGAAATGTTTTTAGTGGTAACAAATATGTACATAATGGTTTGAAACCCGACTCCCTCTTCTATAAGGGAGGGATCCCATAAAATGAAACACAAATTTCGCACAGCTCAAGAACCAATCAAGAAAATACAACCAAATTTGGTATGTGAATGTTTTTAGAGGTAACAAATATGTCCATAATGGTTTGACGCCCCTCCCTCTTCTGGAAGTACATGTTTCTTCACAAATTTCTGCACATCTCGCGAACTAATCAACTAAATGGAACCATATTGACAGGTGAATGTTTTTAGTGGTAACAAATATGTTCCATAATCGACCTCAGACAACATTTTGGATTGTAAGATGGCAACTTCCGGTTTCTGGAAAACAGCCGAAAATGGCCGATTTCCACCCAATATAATAATATCCGGATGTAGAATAATACACAGGAGCTAAAATCGACCACAGATAGCATTTTAAATTCTAAGATGGCGACTTCCGGTTTCTGAAAACAGCAGAAAATGACCAAATACCACCCAATATGAGTTTTTGTTTAACCAGTATGCCGTTCAAAATCCAGAAATTGTCTCCAAATGCCATTATGAAATCAAAAATGGCGACTTCCGGTGTCGGAAAAACAGCGGCAAATGACCAAATACCACCCAATATGGGTATTTCCGGAACCGTTATGATGCACTGGAGCCACAAATCGACTTCAGACAACATTTTGAATTGTAAGATGGCAACTTCCGGTTTCTGGAAAACAGCCTGAAATGGACGATTCCCATTAAATATTAGTATTTCTGGAACTAGAAAGATACATTGAAGCTAAAAATTGATCACAGACACAATGAATTTTAAGATGGTGACTTCCGGTGTCTGGCAAACAGCCGGAAATGACCAAATACCATTCAATATGAATGTTTTCGGAACCAGAATTACGCCCAGATGACAGAAATTGATTTCACAGGCAATTTTAAAGGCCAAAATGACGACTTTCGGCTTCTGAAAAACAGTCCAAAGTGACCAAATACCACCCAATATGAGTTTTCCTTTAACCAGTATCCTATATACCATTTTGAAATCCAAGATGGCGACTACCGGTTTGTGAAAAACAGCCTAGAATAAACAAATACTATCCAATATGAGTATCTCTGGAACCAGAATGATGCAAGGAGCTAACAATTGACCTCAGGCACCATTTTGAATTGCTAAATGGCAACTTATAGGCAACAGTCGGAAATTACCGAATAATACTCAATATGGATATTTCCGTAAACGTGATGATGCATAGAAACCAAACATTGACCCTGGACACTATTTTGCATTTGAAGACGACCACTTTTAGTTCCTGGAAAACAACCAAAAATACCTCCCAATATGGGTATTTCCGGTGTCAGATTGATGCCAGAAAGTCTGCTGATAATGACAGAATACCACCCAATATGAATATATTCAGAATTAAGGCGATGTACAGAAGCCAAAAGACGAGGATGTTGTCATTTCGATAAACCCAATCATTTCAAACGATTTGTTATTTGACTTTGATCATATCCTATGGCCGATTCGTCGTGCATTTGCAGACTTCAAACAAACCGCAAGGAATCAATGAACTTGGAACGTTCAAATAGTACGACACCGCATTTAAATTATGTTGAGGCCACATATATCGATTAAAGCAGGTATAGTTTTAAATAGTCTTTGAATTTCTCTTCTTTCCATAACTTTTGAGCCATATATCAAATTGTTATGAAGTTTGCTATTTGTAAGTTTGAGAGATGACTCGTTCGTATGACACTAGTTATGTTCAAATAAGTCATGTAATCTTTGAGATAATAGACTCTCGCTGTTTTACTAACAATTTAATACATAACGATTGCTTAAGATCGATTATAATCAAATGAAATGGGAACGTGTAGGGCAGCCTAACTTTGAAACCACGTGTTCAATCATAATTCATCAGTTAACCCTTAACTAGCCCGCTCATCTGATAATAATAATCAAATCGGTTGTGTAGTTTCTGAGATAATGAAGTTTCGTGATTTTCACAAGTCGGCACGTTACAAATGAATTTACAGTTCGATTACAGTAAAATTCAATAGGGTGTTATGTGGCAGCTAGACCATTCATTTGACACTAATTTTGTGGAAAACGGGTCGGCCATCTCTGAGAAAAGTGAGTGAGTTCAAGTAGTCTTCGGAATATGTTCCTTTGCATAGCTGGATTTCACATTTTTAAACATAACAGGCAAAGTAATAGTCCGATTGCAAAACAAATCAATAGGGCCTCATGGGGCAACTAGACCTTCCATTTGATACTGATTTTATGAAAATCGGTAAAGCCATCTCTGAGAAACATGAGTGAGATTAAACAGTCTTCAGAACACGTTTCTTTTCATAACTTTTGAACCACAAACTCAATCTTTATGAAATTAAAAACTTAAGGGTTTTCTAGGTAGCCCGTTCTTTTGAGACCAATTTTGTTCAAATCGGTTGTGTAGTTTCTGAGATAATGATGTTTCATGATTTTCACATTTTTAAACATAACCTTTAAACTAAAAATCCGATTACAATGAAATTCAATGGGGTCTTATGAGACAACAAGACCTTTCATCTGCAATTAATTTCATGAAAATCGGTCCAGCCATCTCTGAGAAAAGTAAGTGAGAATAAAAATCTGCACATACACACACACACACACATACACACACACATACAGAAAATGCTCAGCTCGTCGAGCGGAGTCGAGTGATATATGCCATTCGGCCCTTTGGAGCACTTTTATACTTTCGGTTTTGCAAGTGATTGCTATACCTTTCTAGGAGAAAGGCAATTAATTCCTAATCAAAATTTATATTTAAAAGTTATTTTTGCCTTTTTCCTAGAAAGGTATAGCAATCACTGGCAAAACCGAAGGTTTCAAAGTGCTCCAAAAGGCGGAATGGCATATATCATACGACTCAGTTTGACGAGCTGAGCATTTTCTGTATGTGTGTGTATGTGCAACTTTTCAATCTCACTCGATTTTCTCAGAGATGGCTGGACCGATTTTCATAAAGTTATTCTCAAATGAAAGGTCTACTTGCCCTATAAAACCCTTTTAAATTTTATTGTAATCGGATTCTTAGTTTCTATGTTATTTAACAAAATGTGAAAATCACGAAGGTTTATTTTCTCAGAACCTACACAACTCATTTTAACGAAATTGGTTTTGAATGAACGGGCTACCTAAAAATCCTTAAGTTTTGAATTTTATAAAGATTGGACATGTGGTTCAATAGGTATGGAAAGAAACGTGTTCTGGAGACTATTTAATCTCACTCATGTTTCTCAGAGATGGCTGGACCGATTTTCATAAAGTCAGGAGGTAAAGATGCCCCATAAGACCCTCTTGATTTGTCTTGCAATCGGATTTTTACTTTGCCTGTTATGCTCAATAATGTGGAATTCAGCATTGAAAAGAAACATATTCGGAAGACTACTTGAACTCACTCACTTTTTTCAGAGATGGCTCCCGCAAAGAATAGACGATACGCAGGTGGAACTATTCCTGGATGTGGAAACAAATGGGGAAGAGAATGAGATCACCCCCATCAATTCCCCTCTACCTTCCCCTGTACCACCCCCTTTACCTATCCCTGTATCAAGGGTACCGGAAGTACGGGTAAAAGCTTACCCAGATGCTGAGAAAGGTCCGTTCGTAGTTTACTTTAGGCCCATAAAGAAGCCACTGAACATTATTTAAATCGGCAAAGACCTGGCAAAACAGTTTTCGGACGTAACCGAAATTACAAATCTTGAAACGAACAAACTGCGAGTTGTTGTGAGTAGCTTGAAGCAAGCAAACGCAATTGCTAGCTACGAGCTCTTCACAAGAGAGTACCGCGTGTACATCCCTGCCAAGGACGTCGAGATCGACGGTGTGGTTACCGAAGAAAACCTCACGGTCGATGACATTTTGCGTCACGAAGTTATCTGTTTTAAGAACCCCCTGATTCAAAATGCAAAGATACTTGAATGCAAGCAACTGCATTCAGTATCCATTGAAGAAGGGAATAAGAAATTCCTCCCCTCGGATTCCTTCCGGGTAATATTTGCCGGATCCGCACTGCCGCACTCTCGACAGGAAACATCTTTTCCTTTTTGCCAACCGATGAGGGTACATCTGATGATCCCGTCGAGGGGTGTTCTTATGCCATGCCGGAAGGATCTAGGAAGAGGAGAATTATTAACTCTCCTGATCTTTCTCGCAAAGGTCGTCAGATAACCACTAGCGGAAGAACCAATAAGCCAACACAAAAAGGAAGCGGTGAAGAAAAACCGAAGCAAGTACCTCCCGGTTTAAATTTCAAATCAAATCAAGTGAATCGTCTGGGATAGATCACAGGTGTTGTAGCGTTGGGGTATCACCAAATTAAACCACTTGTATTGAATAATAAACCTTCAATTTTGATTAACTATTCTATATATATTTTTCAACGAGATTTATTTGCACACGCGGGTATAGTGACCGGTCTGATCGAGGGTCATAATCAAAGAGAACAACTAACTAAGCTGAATATAAGTACTAGCTCCAGTCGGAAGCTGTAGAAAGCTACGATTCGATCGCAATCATTTAGGGTGCATTTAAAAAACTACGTAAAATGGAGATGGATTCTAGTTTGGGTTATTTTAACTATTAATAATCTTATAAATAATATGGAATCTAACATGACCGGCCACCTGAAATGAACTATTTCACAATTGTACTTAATTTCTAATCATTAACTGCTTGCTCCGAAGAATCCGCGACGTCTCCAGCATGGTTGGGGGTTACGCTGGTTTCGTCATACTCGTCGAATGCACAAGGTAACGGACACACCTTGCACGATGGTCTTTTGAAAACTCCAGATGATGTTCTCAACAATACAACTCGAGAAATATTATCTCGTCCAGGATAAAGCGCTTCAATACGCGCCAATGGCCATTGAGTGGGTGGCAAAAGTTGATCCTTCAGAATTACCAGTTGACCAACCTTGAGGTTAACCTTTTCCGGATTTATGTAGGATTGTCACTGCAGCTCCTTCAGGTATATTGTTGCACTTTTTGTTGCACGAATTGAAAGCGGTTTAGTCTATTGATCGGCACATTTTTCCAATCTAAATCGGGTATAGCTTGCAAAGATGAACCGAAAAGAAAGTGACTCGGTGTAATGACTTCCATGTCATTGGGATCTTCAGACAAAGGGGCTAGTGGCCGAGAGTTCATACAGCCCTCAATTTGGGTTAATATCGTCACCAAATCCTCGTAGTACAGTGTTGTATTTCCTAGTTGACGACGGAGATGCGTTATCGCCACCTTCACAGCAGCCTCCCATAGGCCGCCAAAGTTTGGCACACGTGGTGGTATAGTATGCCAAGTGATCCCCTCCGTTGCGAGACTATTAGCGATACGGTTATTTTCGGTACGCTTCGTGAGCATTTGATACAGGCCATGCAGTTCATTTTTGGCACCGGCGAAATTTGTACCATTGTCCGAAAAAATCTGTTGCGGGCAGCCACGTCTGGCAATAAAGCGTCTAAGTGCGGACATGAAGGATGCTGTGCTTAAATCGCCCACTAACTCGATATGCACAGCCTTAGTGCTATAACACACGAATATTGCTATATAAGCTTTAATCGGGGATGCTTTCCGACCCGGAGTTTTAACAAAAACTGGTCCGCAATAATCGATTCCAGTGATGGAAAATGGGCGACTAGGACTGAGACGGGCATGTGGCAATTGCCCTATAGGTTGTTTAATCGGTTGAGGATTCGCACGAATGCAGCGATAGCATTTATGAATCGTGTTACGCACTGCTCGCCTACCATTAGTAGGCCAAAATTCATTACGATTGACTGCAAGTGTGAGCGAAACTCCCCCATGTAAGGTTTTCAAATGGATTGACATCAACAGTAAACGAGTAAAGTAATGAAATCCAGGTAGCAGTATTGGGTGCTTAAAATCGTATCCTTCATCCGAAAGTCTGAGCCGGCCAGTAACTCGTATCACACCAGCCATATCCAAAAATGGGTTTAGAAGTTTGAGACTGGATCTCTTAAACAATTGTTTACCTGTTGCCAATTGTTTGATTTCATCCCCAAAGGCTTCTCTTTGTACTAATTTTTCAAGGAGGTTTTGGCAACATTAAGTTCATCAACGGAAAGTACAACGGAGTCTGCTAAATTTTCACCTTTGCAAGTGCGGACAAAGCGTAAGCAATATGCAATGACTCGTATCATACGATGAAAGGAGGAAAAACGGTTTATCAATGTGTCGCTTGAAACTACTGTTTGAATAACAAAGATAGCGGCTTTTCGTTCAAGAATTTCTTCTGGTGGTGTGGTAGATGCTTCCAATTCTTGCTTGGGCCAATGTCCCTCCCCCTCGTGCAACCATTGAGGTCCATATTTCCAAAGTTTGCTGTTCGCTGACAAACCACGGGATACTAAATCCGCCGGGTTAGCTTTTCCCGGCACATGCAACCATTTCGCATTATGGGTTAACTCCTGAATTTCTGCTATTCTATTTTCTACAAAGGTCTTGCAAGTGTGCGGTGACATACGCAGCCAATGAAGTACCACCATCGAATCCGACAAAACCATACTGATGAAAACTGGACGTCTAAAGCCAATTGCACTTTGCGAAAAAGATGGGCTACGGTTTTTGCAGCGCAAAGCTCTAATCTAGGAATACTGCACCTTTTAAGTGGGCTAACACGAGATTTCGATGTCAACAGTTCGATCTTAATTTCTCCAGAGGCACCTATGGTTCTAATGTATACAACAGCACCATACGCTATCTCAAATGCATCTGCAAAGCAGTGCAATTGTATTTCCCCTTCGCCAAATGCGTATCGGTTAATACGAAAATATGATAAATCGGATAATTCCGAGACAAATTTCTTCCACCTTGTTTTCACCTCTACTGGAACCTCTTCATCCCAGTCTATAGCTAACGTCCACAAATGCTGCATCAGCACTTTGGCTCGAGCCACGATCGGGGCTATCAATTCAAGTGGATCGTATCAACGAGCTATCACGGATAAAATGCTTCGTTTTGTAATCGGCTCTACAATTGTATGCGTGCCTAAACCAAATCGAAGTACATCAGATGTGGGTTCCCAACTGATTCCCAGTGTCTTCACTGCCTCCTCCGCGCGAATGATCGAGCAGATTGTGTGTTAATATATTCGAAAGGTAAGTCAGCCAGAACTTCGGGAAAATTGCAGCACCATTTTCTCAAACGGAAACCGCCCAAACTAAGCAACTCGATCATTTGTGTACAAAGTTGGGATGCAGTTTGAATGTCCGACGCTCCACTAATAAAATCATCCATATAAAAACTGTGTTTTAATTCTTCTGCGGCTAGTGGAAACGATTCTCCTTCATCGTCTGCTAGCTGCTTTAACGTCCTGGTGGCTAGAAATGATGATGGTGCTAAACCGTAGGTAACTGTAGTGAGCTGATATTTTTTAACAGGGTCGTTTTGACTGAATCTCCACAATATGCATTGGAGAGGTTGATCATCAGGGTGTATCGAAACTTGGCGGTACATTTTTTCAATGTCCGCCAGTAGTGCAACTTTATACTTGCGAAAACGGATAACCAGGGTGAGTAAATCTTCTTGGATGAGCGGACCGACAAAAAGTGTATCATTCAATGAATAGCCAGTGCTCGATTTTGCTGATGCGTCGAAAACACTTCGAACTTTAGTGGTCGTACTAGTGTCTTTTATGACAGCATGATGTGGGAGATAAAATGCTGTGGAGGGTTCACATTCATCAGCGGATATCTCGCGCATATGTCCTAACGACAAAAATTCCTCAATAAAGGCATGGTATGTTTTCTTTAAATCGATGTTCTTCTCCAGTTTGCGCTCCAAACTTTGCAAGCGGCGGAAGGCGTTATCATAAGATTGCCCTAGCACAGCGGTTCTCAACCTGGGGTACGCGTACCCCTGGGGGTACTCGAAAGCCTTCAGGGGGTACGCGAAAGATAAATCAGTAATGGCGGACAAAGCAATTTTTCTTTATAATACCCCATTTGTTGTTCAATCTTGCTCATAACGTGAAACGGGACGGAACCCAACCATGGGATGACCGATGGCTTCCTCCTGCATACTACCGAATTTTTGAATGCGTCATAAAATATCGTTAATTTCGTACAATAATGTGGAATTCAGCATTGAAAAGAAACATATTCGGAAGACTACTTGAACTCACTCACTTTTTTCAGAGATGGCTCCCGCAAAGAATAGACGATACGCAGGTGGAACTATTCCTGGATGTGGAAACAAATGGGGAAGAGAATGAGATCACCCCCATCAATTCCCCTCTACCTTCCCCTGTACCACCCCCTTTACCTATCCCTGTATCAAGGGTACCGGAAGTACGGGTAAAAGCTTACCCAGATGCTGAGAAAGGTCCGTTCGTAGTTTACTTTAGGCCCATAAAGAAGCCACTGAACATTATTTAAATCGGCAAAGACCTGGCAAAACAGTTTTCGGACGTAACCGAAATTACAAATCTTGAAACGAACAAACTGCGAGTTGTTGTGAGTAGCTTGAAGCAAGCAAACGCAATTGCTAGCTACGAGCTCTTCACAAGAGAGTACCGCGTGTACATCCCTGCCAAGGACGTCGAGATCGACGGTGTGGTTACCGAAGAAAACCTCACGGTCGATGACATTTTGCGTCACGAAGTTATCTGTTTTAAGAACCCCCTGATTCAAAATGCAAAGATACTTGAATGCAAGCAACTGCATTCAGTATCCATTGAAGAAGGGAATAAGAAATTCCTCCCCTCGGATTCCTTCCGGGTAATATTTGCCGGATCCGCACTGCCGCACTCTCGACAGGAAACATCTTTTCCTTTTTGCCAACCGATGAGGGTACATCTGATGATCCCGTCGAGGGGTGTTCTTATGCCATGCCGGAAGGATCTAGGAAGAGGAGAATTATTAACTCTCCTGATCTTTCTCGCAAAGGTCGTCAGATAACCACTAGCGGAAGAACCAATAAGCCAACACAAAAAGGAAGCGGTGAAGAAAAACCGAAGCAAGTACCTCCCGGTTTAAATTTCAAATCAAATCAAGTGAATCGTCTGGGATAGATCACAGGTGTTGTAGCGTTGGGGTATCACCAAATTAAACCACTTGTATTGAATAATAAACCTTCAATTTTGATTAACTATTCTATATATATTTTTCAACGAGATTTATTTGCACACGCGGGTATAGTGACCGGTCTGATCGAGGGTCATAATCAAAGAGAACAACTAACTAAGCTGAATATAAGTACTAGCTCCAGTCGGAAGCTGTAGAAAGCTACGATTCGATCGCAATCATTTAGGGTGCATTTAAAAAACTACGTAAAATGGAGATGGATTCTAGTTTGGGTTATTTTAACTATTAATAATCTTATAAATAATATGGAATCTAACATGACCGGCCACCTGAAATGAACTATTTCACAATTGTACTTAATTTCTAATCATTAACTGCTTGCTCCGAAGAATCCGCGACGTCTCCAGCATGGTTGGGGGTTACGCTGGTTTCGTCATACTCGTCGAATGCACAAGGTAACGGACACACCTTGCACGATGGTCTTTTGAAAACTCCAGATGATGTTCTCAACAATACAACTCGAGAAATATTATCTCGTCCAGGATAAAGCGCTTCAATACGCGCCAATGGCCATTGAGTGGGTGGCAAAAGTTGATCCTTCAGAATTACCAGTTGACCAACCTTGAGGTTAACCTTTTCCGGATTTATGTAGGATTGTCACTGCAGCTCCTTCAGGTATATTGTTGCACTTTTTGTTGCACGAATTGAAAGCGGTTTAGTCTATTGATCGGCACATTTTTCCAATCTAAATCGGGTATAGCTTGCAAAGATGAACCGAAAAGAAAGTGACTCGGTGTAATGACTTCCATGTCATTGGGATCTTCAGACAAAGGGGCTAGTGGCCGAGAGTTCATACAGCCCTCAATTTGGGTTAATATCGTCACCAAATCCTCGTAGTACAGTGTTGTATTTCCTAGTTGACGACGGAGATGCGTTATCGCCACCTTCACAGCAGCCTCCCATAGGCCGCCAAAGTTTGGCACACGTGGTGGTATAGTATGCCAAGTGATCCCCTCCGTTGCGAGACTATTAGCGATACGGTTATTTTCGGTACGCTTCGTGAGCATTTGATACAGGCCATGCAGTTCATTTTTGGCACCGGCGAAATTTGTACCATTGTCCGAAAAAATCTGTTGCGGGCAGCCACGTCTGGCAATAAAGCGTCTAAGTGCGGACATGAAGGATGCTGTGCTTAAATCGCCCACTAACTCGATATGCACAGCCTTAGTGCTATAACACACGAATATTGCTATATAAGCTTTAATCGGGGATGCTTTCCGACCCGGAGTTTTAACAAAAACTGGTCCGCAATAATCGATTCCAGTGATGGAAAATGGGCGACTAGGACTGAGACGGGCATGTGGCAATTGCCCTATAGGTTGTTTAATCGGTTGAGGATTCGCACGAATGCAGCGATAGCATTTATGAATCGTGTTACGCACTGCTCGCCTACCATTAGTAGGCCAAAATTCATTACGATTGACTGCAAGTGTGAGCGAAACTCCCCCATGTAAGGTTTTCAAATGGATTGACATCAACAGTAAACGAGTAAAGTAATGAAATCCAGGTAGCAGTATTGGGTGCTTAAAATCGTATCCTTCATCCGAAAGTCTGAGCCGGCCAGTAACTCGTATCACACCAGCCATATCCAAAAATGGGTTTAGAAGTTTGAGACTGGATCTCTTAAACAATTGTTTACCTGTTGCCAATTGTTTGATTTCATCCCCAAAGGCTTCTCTTTGTACTAATTTTTCAAGGAGGTTTTGGCAACATTAAGTTCATCAACGGAAAGTACAACGGAGTCTGCTAAATTTTCACCTTTGCAAGTGCGGACAAAGCGTAAGCAATATGCAATGACTCGTATCATACGATGAAAGGAGGAAAAACGGTTTATCAATGTGTCGCTTGAAACTACTGTTTGAATAACAAAGATAGCGGCTTTTCGTTCAAGAATTTCTTCTGGTGGTGTGGTAGATGCTTCCAATTCTTGCTTGGGCCAATGTCCCTCCCCCTCGTGCAACCATTGAGGTCCATATTTCCAAAGTTTGCTGTTCGCTGACAAACCACGGGATACTAAATCCGCCGGGTTAGCTTTTCCCGGCACATGCAACCATTTCGCATTATGGGTTAACTCCTGAATTTCTGCTATTCTATTTTCTACAAAGGTCTTGCAAGTGTGCGGTGACATACGCAGCCAATGAAGTACCACCATCGAATCCGACAAAACCATACTGATGAAAACTGGACGTCTAAAGCCAATTGCACTTTGCGAAAAAGATGGGCTACGGTTTTTGCAGCGCAAAGCTCTAATCTAGGAATACTGCACCTTTTAAGTGGGCTAACACGAGATTTCGATGTCAACAGTTCGATCTTAATTTCTCCAGAGGCACCTATGGTTCTAATGTATACAACAGCACCATACGCTATCTCAAATGCATCTGCAAAGCAGTGCAATTGTATTTCCCCTTCGCCAAATGCGTATCGGTTAATACGAAAATATGATAAATCGGATAATTCCGAGACAAATTTCTTCCACCTTGTTTTCACCTCTACTGGAACCTCTTCATCCCAGTCTATAGCTAACGTCCACAAATGCTGCATCAGCACTTTGGCTCGAGCCACGATCGGGGCTATCAATTCAAGTGGATCGTATCAACGAGCTATCACGGATAAAATGCTTCGTTTTGTAATCGGCTCTACAATTGTATGCGTGCCTAAACCAAATCGAAGTACATCAGATGTGGGTTCCCAACTGATTCCCAGTGTCTTCACTGCCTCCTCCGCGCGAATGATCGAGCAGATTGTGTGTTAATATATTCGAAAGGTAAGTCAGCCAGAACTTCGGGAAAATTGCAGCACCATTTTCTCAAACGGAAACCGCCCAAACTAAGCAACTCGATCATTTGTGTACAAAGTTGGGATGCAGTTTGAATGTCCGACGCTCCACTAATAAAATCATCCATATAAAAACTGTGTTTTAATTCTTCTGCGGCTAGTGGAAACGATTCTCCTTCATCGTCTGCTAGCTGCTTTAACGTCCTGGTGGCTAGAAATGATGATGGTGCTAAACCGTAGGTAACTGTAGTGAGCTGATATTTTTTAACAGGGTCGTTTTGACTGAATCTCCACAATATGCATTGGAGAGGTTGATCATCAGGGTGTATCGAAACTTGGCGGTACATTTTTTCAATGTCCGCCAGTAGTGCAACTTTATACTTGCGAAAACGGATAACCAGGGTGAGTAAATCTTCTTGAATGAGCGGACCGACAAAAAGTGTATCATTCAATGAATAGCCAGTGCTCGATTTTGCTGATGCGTCGAAAACACTTCGAACTTTAGTGGTCGTACTAGTGTCTTTTATGACAGCATGATGTGGGAGATAAAATGCTGTGGAGGGTTCACATTCATCAGCGGATATCTCGCGCATATGTCCTAACGACAAAAATTCCTCAATAAAGGCATGGTATGTTTTCTTTAAATCGATGTTCTTCTCCAGTTTGCGCTCCAAACTTTGCAAGCGGCGGAAGGCGTTATCATAAGATTGCCCTAGCACAGCGGTTCTCAACCTGGGGTACGCGTACCCCTGGGGGTACTCGAAAGCCTTCAGGGGGTACGCGAAAGATAAATCAGTAATGGCGGACAAAGCAATTTTTCTTTATAATACCCCATTTGTTGTTCAATCTTGCTCATAACGTGAAACGGGACGGAACCCAACCATGGGATGACCGATGGCTTCCTCCTGCATACTACCGAATTTTTGAATGCGTCATAAAATATCGTTAATTTCGTACAAAGCAGTCGCGCAACCTCTCAAACTAATTATTCTATTCTCTTAACACTAATAAACATCGCGATCGTAACTAATTTACACGAAAAATTTACCGGAATGATCTGAAACTTACCTATAAAATGTAACACCTCGAAAAATCCCGGTTTTTGTTCTTTTCTAGTTTCAAGTCAATTGTGTGTTAGGTTGTGCGCCAGTGTTGTCAGCATTATCAGCAGCAAGCTGCGCTAGCATATCAAAATGTTCAAAATTATGATTCTGTTGAATTTTGTGGTAACAAAAAAATTGAATATTTGGTAACCATGTACTGTTAACTATGATAAAATAATGCTTGGATTCCGTCCCGTTCCACCTTAAAACACGACTGTAGTAATCAAATTAACCATAGTTTCATTTGAAACTTGAACTAGACTACCACAGCATGATCTACCACTACTCTGCGAAAACATTCCAAGCCAGGGGGTACAGTAGATATGATAAATATCGCCAAGGGGTACGCGGACAAAAAAAGGTTGAGAACCGCTGCCCTAGCATATTAGAAAAACCGTCTTTTTTGGGTATTTGACCACATATCGGTTCTCTCTTTTGATGGCGAACAGAGTAGTTGATGTTATTTTGTGGTGATACATAATTGTTAATTTACGTGTGAAATAGTGAAGTGATTCACGGTAGATATATTCTAACGTGTGTCGGTAGTGAATCTACAAAAGGCTAAGTACAAGAACAGTTGCTTTAAGCAGCAAGTTCGCGTTAAAGTTTGTTAAATAAAATCCCCCCCGACGCTTTCAAAGCAGCGGTGGTGGCGATCATTTTTTTTTTGCCTCTGTCTCTTGTTTCTCTGCATGTCTATTGGTATAGCGTCCCGTGTTAACGTGTGTTGTGTGCGATGATTTGCTCTGGCTGTGGAACGGCAATTGTCCTATCGGATTTGCCGTTGAAATGTGTGGGCTTCAACTGTGCACGTTTGTTTCACTACAAGTGTACTGGACTCACCAAGGCAACGGCAAAGATTGTTACAGATAACGATAATCTTTGCTTCAAGTGTGACGAATGTTTATCAAACCAGTGTTGTGATGGGCAACATTTGATACCGGACATCAAGCGTATTGAAGAAGAGATGAAGAAATTCTTTTCTCTCTCTGATTCGGTCATTGAAATGCGGGATCAAATATCGGCCCAGATAAACAGCGCGTTGATTTTTGGTATGGAACAGTTGAGAATGTAAATGAATCTCTTGAAAAATTATTTTGTGAGAAATTTGATAAATTGAAGAATTCGGTTTTGGAATTATATACGCGTCAAAATAAAGTTGCAATTAATGATGCCCGCGCGCGGAATGGGACGGTTCCTTCTGAATCGGACCAAATCGGCAAGAAGCGTAGAATTGATGACGATAATAGTGATGATGTTTTTGATGACGGCGTGACTTTTGCGCAAGTCGTGAAAGGTCGTCGTAAAAGTATTAAAACGAGTATTAGTGATAATTATAATATAAATAATGGTTTTAAACCTGTTAAACATAAGACTCGTCCGGTCATTGTGATCAAACCGAAAGAGTCCAAACAAGCTTGCGAGGAAACTAGGAAGTTTTTGAAAACTAACTTAGATCCAAAAACACACAAAAAGTAATTTTAGGAACGGTACAGATGGTTCCATTTTTGTTGAATGCGCTGTTGGCGAAAATATTGATAAGTTGAAAAATGGCATTGAAAGCAATCTGGGTGAAAATTACAGTGCTGTTGTTCCCACGTCGGTGCCGAGATTGAAAATAGTGGGCATGAGCGAGAATCTTTCTCCTGATGTTTTCATTGACTTTTTAAAGAGTCAAAATGAAGGTATCAAAATTAATGATGTAAAAGTAATAAATTCGTTTGAAAATCCACGCTTTCGGTATAACAAGTATAGCGCGGTAATAGAGGTTGATTTGGAAACGCATAACAGCTTGTTATCTGCTAAGCAAGTAAATGTAGAATTTGATCGGTGCTTAGTATTTCCCGCGGTAAATGTTTTGAGATGCTTCGAATGTGGAGAATTTGGGCACAAGAGCATGGATTGCAAGAATTGTGATACGTGTTCCAGGTGTAGCCTAAAACACAAAACATCTGAATGCACGTCTACTGTTTTTAAATGCGTTAATTGTTTAAAGACGAATAAAGAGCGTAACATGAATTTGGACGTCAACCATGCCGCATTTAGTTTAGAATGCTTGATTTATAAAAGATTATTCAATCAAAAGAAAAGCAGCTTGCATTTCAATAAATAGCAAACAAGTTCCAAGAAGAATGTGAATAAGTTTAATTTTTGTATTTGAATATTGCGGGGTTGACAACAAACTACGTTGCATAACGTCAGATTGTTGAAGATAAACGTCCACTTTTAGTGTTTTTATCATAGACTCACATTGTCGATATTGAAGCATATGACCAATATAGTATTCCGGGATATAATGTGGCTGCTTGTTTATCACATTCTAGACAAACTGGCGGTGTTGCTATTAAGGTCAGAGAATCAGTTCAATTCGAGCTTCGCCGAAACGAAGCGAAGGATGGCAATTGGTTCTTGGGCATGACAGTAGTACGTGGTATGAAGGTGGGTAATTTTGGTGTTTTGTATCATTCTCCCAATGCTAGTGACCACCGTTTCCTTGAAATATTGGAGAACTGGCTTGATGAATTTCTCGATTATAGTAAATTAAATATATTGACTGGCGATTTCAATATCAACTGGCGAGATAATATAAATTCGAATCATTTGAAGCGTTTAGTAGAATCTTTCAATTTAAATCAAAGTGTTGATGAATATACACGTATTTCCCAGCGAAGTAGAACTTTGATTGATCATGTCTATTCCAATTTGGATTCCATTTGTTCAGTAACCGATTCTGATATGAAAATAACCGATCATGAGACATTAGTAATCACTGTATTAGATAACTTGAATGAGAATAAGGATTTTAAAACATTGAAAAGCTGGAGAAAATATTCGAAACAGGCTATTTCGAATCTTGTTGAAAGAAGCTTGGATTTTCCAATCGCGTCCGGTAATTTAAATGATTCTGCGGCCTTTTTTTACTAGTATTTTGAAAACGTGTACGAATCAATTAGTTGAACATAAATTTGTATCCTTAAAGAACGCGAACAGCTGGTACAATTTGGATCTCTTGCGTCTTAAGCGCAAAAGGGATAAATTGTACAAAAAGTTTTGTAGATCAAACAATCAGAGTCATTGGAATGAGTACACAATTGCGCGTAATAAAAATTCACAAGCGTTAAAAAAGACGCGTTGTGAATATATCCAGAGAAAGATTACTCAGCATCAAAACAACAGCAAAGAGTTATGGAAAATTTTGAAATCTTTATTAAAACCTAGTGATTGTAAACCGCGGTCCATAACTTTTGATGGCACATTAGAACAAACAGAACAAGTAATTGCTAGTAAATTTAATGATTATTTCATCAATAGTGTTTCATTAATCAATCAATCACTTGAACTGGTCGATGAACCGGATGAAATAAAACAGCCGACTACCGTTAATAGTAGATTTGATAGTTTTCACCCAATCACAATGGATGATCTTAAAAATATTTGTTTTTCATTAGGTGAAACGGCTGGAGTAGACAACGTAAATGCTAGGGTTATTCAAGATTGCTTCAATGTTATTGGTCACACTCTGCTGAACCTTATTAATGAATCATTGCTACCTGGGCACGTGCCCAAAGTGTGGAAAGAATCGTTGGTTGTTCCGATTCAAAAGGTTGCTGGAACGATTAAAGCCGAAGAGTTTCGTCCCATCAATATGTTACACACGTTAGAAAAGATATTAGAACTTGTTGTTAAAGGTCAGCTGTTAGAATATTCAAATAGTAACTCGTTATTAATTCCGGAACAATCTGGCTACCGGAAAGGCCATTCGTGTGAAACCGCGTTGAATTTAGTTCTTGCAAAATGGAAAGATAACGTAGAGAATAGAGACACAATAGTTGCTGTTTTTTTGGATCTGAAACGCGCTTTTGAAACAATTTCTAGGCCCTTATTGTTGAACACAATCAAGCGCTTTGGAATTTCGAGTACTGCATTAGGATGGTTTGAAAGCTATTTGTCTGACAGAACTCAACGGACTGTTTTTAATGAATCTGTATCTGGTCCCGTGGAGAATGATCTTGGAGTTCCACAGGGAAGTGTATGAGGGCCCTTTTTGTTTATTATATATATAAGTGACATGCGACGAGTTTTACGTTTTTGTGACATAAATCTTTTTGCCGATGACACCGTGTTGTTCTTTGCAGCTAAAAATTTAGAAGAAGCTGCTTTACACTTGAATGAAGATTTACGTTCTCTAAGCAGATGGCTGAAGTATAAGCAATTGAAATTGAATATTGATAAAACTAAATTTATGATTTTCTCGCGCACCGTGGTAAATGACGATGTCTCTGTTATAATAGATGATGAGACAATTGGTCGCGTTCGGGAGATTAAATATCTTGGCGTGATTATTGATGACAACCTAAAGTTCAACGCTCACATTGACAATGTCATCAAGAAAATTGCCAAGAAGTATGGAATATTATGTCGTTTGAAAAACGAATTAACAATTAGTAGTAAAATACAGCTATACAAGTCAATCATCTCGCCCCATTTGGATTTTTGCCCCACCTTTTTGTATTTGGCCAATAACACACAATTTTTGAGGTTACAGCGTTTGCAGAATAGAATAATGCGTTTGATTTTAAATTGTGATAGATTAACTTCCTCTGCTTTTATGTTGGACGCTTTGCAATGGTTATCCGTGAAGCAACGAATTGTTTATTTGTCTATGGTGTTCATTTTTAAAATAATTAATGGTTTGCTACCTCAATATTTGTGTGATCGAATTGAAAGAGGAAGTGATTTTCATAGATATAACACTAGAAACGCGGATGAAATAAGAACACCTTTCTTTTTAACCAGAGCTTCACAGAATTCATTATTTTATAAAGGTATAATTTTTTTCAATTCGATGCCAAGACATGTTAAACGTGGCACCAACACTTGCGGAGTTCAAGAGACAATGTATTTCACACGTGAAAGTTTCTGTTGTATAGAACGAAATTTAAAAGCTTTTAACAATGACGAGAGTTTATATGACGAAGTTTAAACAACGGATTTATTTTGGATGAAATATTTATTTTTGGAAACCTATTTATTTATTGATTGTTTAATTGAAGCCTGTAACTGACGAAGTTTTTTACGAACGGATATGATTGTGTTGTAAAATTTTATTTATATTTTATATTAGATCTTTTTTTTTAACATATAATGACAAAACTACTGTGTTCGTCGCGGTGGTGATGATGGATTTTTTTCCTTTATGTTGTAACTTAAAAAATAATAGAAAGTGACTACATAAGTTTGAGCCTCGCGCGCGTAAGTCAGATATAAATGGATTCTTCTACAATTGAAACTCAAATTGTTATTTGAATGCTTAGAGAATATGCATGAAGTAGTTGTGGTTAGTCTGACTGAGTTGTGGTTAGTGTAACTCTACAGCAATTCACGTCTTTACCGATGTTTTACAGTTACAGTTTTTGAAGAAGTTTATATCTGGAAATGGAATCAGTTCGTTTTTTTTTTTGTATAACTGATTGAAATTGTGATTACATTAATTATCTATAGATAAATCGTCCAGCTCAAACCTTTGTAGGGGTATGTGGCGGGACCATCATCATCATCATCATCGACCTGTAGTGTCTCTATCCACAGTCTGTTTGTAAAACTCTTCACAATACTGTTCAGTAGGGGTTGCTGTAGAAATATTAATCTCTTCGATCTTCCAAAAGCGTTCCAAATTCCGATCAATTGACTCTAGCGTATCTAAAGTAGATAAACAGCACATCAGTGCACAGTGGGGAACCGTTAGCCATCAGCCAAAAAAAAATTTTTTCGTTAGCTTTTTTTTCGTATTTTTCCGTTATTGCTACACTGCCGTGAGATGACATTGTGACGTAGATCCAAGTGATCAGTTTTTCAGTACGACCCAAAAACGAAAGAATTCTTCGTCACTTTTGTATGGAAATGTGTGCCAACGTCACTTTGATTTTATTTTATTTTATGCAACGTACGAATAAGTAACAACGAAAAGGAAGATACCAAAAGATAGATCTTCGAATAATGAACAAATTGGCATGAAAAACTCATATTCGAGAAAGTGGCACTTACGTCACTTTATCATCTCACGGCAGTATAACATTCAAGTGTCTAAATCCAAAATTTGGGCGTAATATAATGAAATTTGAATTTTTTATGACTTTTCAAAGCTTGGCGAACTGACGTTTTTTGTCTTTTTTTTTTTTTTTGAAAAAAAAGTACATTATTTTGAAACGCTCTGTAGCTTCAATGATAGCTTGGATTTTTTTGACGTCAAAGGAAAAGTTGTAAATATTGTGAAAAACAAACCCTTTTCATTAGATATTGTAAAATTTGGTTATAGTAGGCCTGACACTAAAAAAATTTAAAAAACACGTGATTTTTTGTAGAAAAGTAGCTTAAAAGTTTAGTTGCCGCAGTTTGCCACGGTTGTGACTACATTCAAAATTTAGAGAAAAACGTAAGCTTTCAAATGCATACTGTCCGCTGTAGCGCAAAACTGCGCAAATTGTCACTTTAGTGAAAAAAGCGATAGCAGATTTTTTTTTAGTTTTTATTTTTGAAGTTGAAATTTCATCCAGGATTAATTTTAATCATAACCATGATACCCCATTAATGAAAATTTATGATATCGTACTCAATCCGTAAGGATAAAATATAAATTTAGGCAAAAATCACAAAATTTATCAATAAAAAGTTATAAAATAAGTGTTAAACAAGAAAACAGTAAAAAAATCTTTATAAAATTTTAATTAGTCAAACTTTATCACTTTCTACAAGTTAAAAACAGTATTAAAAACATTCAGCCCTTTTCAGTTCCTGATAATGAAATTCGCTAAACTGATTGAAGTGTCAAACACCAGCAGCAAATTCACACCATCAAACTCCGGCTAAAAATAGCCCGTTTGAAGATTACTTTTGCTTCGCACTCGTTTGCATACAAAAGTAAAGCACACATTTTGCTTTATGAGAAAAAACAAAGAACAGTCTTCCCCCTTCGCATCTTTTCGTATTCATTTAGAACGTTGTGTCATTTCAGTGTCTTGGTTTTCAAATTCCTAAATTCGTTGAATTTTATTATGGAGCCTTCAACTTCAGCAGCACTACCTAATTCAATGTCTAGTAAGTTGTCAATTCATGGTGTTATGCATGTATTAAAATATCCTCTTTCAACCATAGAAACCGGATTAGGAAGATAACATATATATGAAACAATAAAACATCGACAATCAGTAGAAGAAATGAAAATTGCAGCGAAAGACATTTTTCCTGCTGATGAGTATAATGAACATCCAATTTTCTGGAAACAATTCAACACAAGATTTAACGATCACAGCGGAAGATGATGATGATGATGACTTTTTCAATTTGTAATTAGTTTGTATTAATTATGTTGTTTTAGTTTATTTAAAAAAAAAAAAAAAAAAAAAAAAATATATATATATATATATATATATATATATATATATATATATATATATATATATATATATATATATATATATATATATATATATATATATATATATATATATATATTTATATATAGGCGAAATTTGTTAAGTTCGAGGGGTCGTCCATGAATTACGTTTTTTTTTTTCAATGAGGAGGACGCCCGGTGGCAATACTTGTGGTCAAAGATCATATAATTCTATAAAAAAGGAAAAAAAGTGCTAAAAATATCAAAAATTGGATTTCGTGCTTTATGGACGGCCCCAAACAAAAAATGGATGCCAAATTCGTGTTGAGCATCCCAAAATTATGTAAATACCAAGTTTTTGTCGCGTTTATCGACACTTTTTTTGCTTGGCCAGCCTTTGTATGGAGTCGCCCCACTGTGCAGTGGTCGGGAATCAGTCTCCGTATCAACCCTACCCGAGACGAGCCAGCCAAACACACTCTCAACAAGAGTTGGTGATGGGTTACCTATTTCCATCCGGCCACCCTTTAACAGTGTATAAAAATGTTCCGCACCTATGATGAGATCCACTTTTCGAGATACATTGAATTCTGGGTCTGCAAGAGGTAACTCACTAGGGATGGACCATTTATTTGCGGCAAAACTAGTTGAAGGCAAATGGGATGTTATATTGCGTAATACCAAACAATTAATTGTACATGAGAAATCACCGAATCTCGATTGGATCTCAGTTGCTACTGAAGCAGTCACTCGGGTTTTTGATTCACCAACACAAAAGACGGATTGGTCAATACGATGTCTGGGTAGACGAAGCTGCTGACAAAGACGCTCGCTCATCACATTACATTGCGATCCCGAATCTAATAGTGCGCGAGCCAAATGTCCCCTTCCGAAACCATCAGTAATAACAAAAACAGCAGTCGAGAGCAAAACATTTGAATGATTTGAAATGATTTTGCTCATTTGGAGTATTTCGTCTGAATACACAGGTGGTTCCTAAAGCTGCTTAGAATATGTTCCCTACCCTACGTTAGAATATTCTTTGTTAAGCTGAAAACAAAAATATATCATCTAACAATGTTGAAATGTGAACAAATATTCCGAATAGATCTTAGTGAATCGACAAAATATTCAGAAGCATTCGCTGGCTCTTAAGCTTCTATAAATTTGTATTTTCAGAAATCTATCATTCAGATTATTTAGTGAATAGCGAAGATAAAATGCAAAAAAATCTTATGACCAAATAAATTTTCTTTTTGAGCGTCTTAGTAGAATGGAATTGAATATTGAGAATAGGTTATGTTTCCATTTAATTCTACTACAAAAAATCGAATACTGCTTTATTTAATCCATCAATTGAATCCTTAGTGGAGCCCAATATTGTTTTGAGTTGGGTATTCCTACTAGTGTAGACGATATCCATGCCAAATCTTTTGAATTTTGAGTGAAATCGACGTGTTAAGGCCCCATCATATTCCACAGCTATTCTTTTCAGGACTTCTGTAATTGGGGTGAGTTTTGTAAAAGATTCTCTAAATTGAATTCGCTTCTTTTTGTTTATAATGGCTTGAATGGTGCTCTTATTATAACCATTTACCTTTGAACTTCGAAAATGTATTCCAATTCCTTTTTCCTGGCTATTTTACTGAGGGGGGTAGGGTTTCCATCCGATGTATCATGTAGTGGAAGGATGGCATTTTATGCTGGAAGGAATGACTAGAAGTGGTGGGTATTACCCGTTTTGTGTTCGTGGGCTTCCTAAAAATCTCAATTTCTAAGTCCTTAGACTTTCTAACAACAACAACGTCTAGAAAGGGAAGACTATTGTTTTGTTCCTTTTCAATCGTAAATTTTATATCTCTGTGGATATTATTAAGAGATGTGGTGGTGGAGATATGTGGATGATATTTTTTGTATTTTGAAAGAGACGGAACTTGAAGCGTTTTTTACATCTCTTAATAATATCCACAGAGATATAAAATTTACGATTGAAAAGGAACAAAACAATAGTCTTCCCTTTCTAGACGTTGTTGTTGTTAGAAAGTCTAAGGACTTAGAGTTTGAGATTTTCAGGAAGCCCACGAACACAAAACGGGTAATACTCACCACTTCTAGTCATTCCTTCCAGCATAAAATGGCATCCTTCCACCACATGATACATCAAAAAAGACGTAGGTAATCATGTTTCATGGCTTTTCAAAATACTACCCAAAAAACCCTAGATCCAGTACAGGACAAAAACAACCACAACATATGACTACCTAAACTCCAATTTAGGAATTTTCCGTCTACCTACTTCTACCTACACGCATATAAAAAAGGGGTTACTCAGTTATGCTCTTAACAGTCCACATAAGCACTGATGATGGTTGCATGTAGCAGCCGAAACACGTATCTGCGGACGGTATTGGATTTTTTGTAGTAGAATTAAATGGAAACATAACCTATTCTCAATATTCAATCTTATGACCGTTGCACAAATGCTCAATTCTTGTTGAGTCGGTAATTTTTTTTCCTAAGGTAACCATATTCATAAGATAAAGTTTTAATCACTATCAATGCAGCAGCATTGCATTTGTCCTTGATTTCACGGAAATAGAAATCGTGTACCACTGCAATGATAGACGACGAGAGACCAGCGGCTACATAATATGAGCCGTTGTGGAACAGAGTGGTCTATGTGCCATCGAGCAAATTTGTCAGGAGAAGCAATTTTCGAAAAACCTTTGAATAAAATTCTGTTTAACGGGTTCTTTCAAACAAAATGTTCTAACATAAAGGTTATTTAGTGGTTTAACATGTGAAAAAATCATTCATCGCGTTTAACTACCGATAGGATAGTACGGTGCTACAAATAAAAATATGCAAGATCTTTTGAAGTGACATAGTGAAGGTTGTAAGTTAGTCGAGTGCAACTTTCGCTCATACTAGAAATTTTTCAAACATCCCTCAAATTTGAAGTTATGGTCAAAATGCCGGTATTTTGACCTCAGCGCATGAAAATTATTTTTAATGCATGTGTTTTTCAACCGATTTTGAATGTTTTAGCCGTTTTGGAAAGGGAAAAATGGAGTTTTCAAAACATATGCAGGTTTGTACTAACTTCATTAAAATATGTTGAGTTATTCGAGCGTAAATCTAATTTTTTGAACTTCTCCACGCAAATTTTCAACTTCACTTGAAATTTGTTAGTTATTTTTGTAAGAAAAGTACTACAAGTACACTAGCAGTTTGAAACTATATTCAATTACGATATAAAATAGAAGCTTTTTTCTTGAAAATCGGCTGATAATTCGCAGAGAAACATGTTTTTAAGGAAATCAGAATTTTTGACTTTCATCGAACATTAATATTCGGGCTGTTTATTAAACGGTGCTACAAATGGAAGAAAATGCAACAACTTCTGATGTCACCTAGTGTGGATTGTAACAAATTATAGAGCATTTAAAGTACATTTTTATAAAGATTTTCTACATATCCTTTGTTCTCAGATTCAAAAAAAAAAAAAAAACAATATATTTTAATTTTTTTAAAACTACTTATTACACGTACACCTAAGTCATATCTATAAATTTATCTATACATTTCGAAAGCCCTATTCGTCTTTGGGGACATTCATAAATGACGTAGCATTCGAGGGGGGTTTGTAGTTTTGTGACGAATTTGACGGGGGGAAGAGGGGGTCAAGCCAAACTACGTAGCAAATATGAAACTAAGAAAACTGCTACGATGGGGAGGTGTAAAAAAAATCTACGTCATTTATGGATGTTCCCTTTCCAAAACGATCTATATATAAAGAAATGATGGAAAAATGACAGAGTTGAAAATAAACATGTGAACCGCGGTCCAAAGGTGGAGTTTTGACAATAACTTCAAATTTTAACGGTATTTGAAAAACTTCAAGTTTGGGCGTAAGTAACACACGACTAGAGCTACAACCTACACTTGGTCACATCAGAAGTACTTGCACTTTTTTCATTTATAGTACCGTAAAATTAACAGTCCAAAGATTATTTTTCGATAAAAGTGAAAAATTCTGATTTTTTTAAGAAACATATAACTCATTTGCGTGGAGAAGTTTATAAAATGAGATTTACGCTCGAATAACTCACATATTTTAATGAAGTTAGTACAAACCTGTATTTATTTTGAAAACTGTATTTTTCCCCTTTCCAAAACGGCTTAAACATTCAAAATCGGCTGGAAACCAGATGAGTTAAAAATAATTTTCATGCGCTGAGATGGAAAAAACGGCATTTTGACCATAATTTCAAATTTTAGGGGTGTTTGAAAAAATTCTAGTATGAGCGAAAGTTGCACTCGACTAAACTTACAACCTTCACTGTGTCACTTCAAAAGTTCTAGCATTTTTTTTTTTTAGCACCGTACTATCCTCTCGGAGAGTGATCTTTATACCGAAGGCGGGGAAGCGCGACAGAACACTTCCAAAAGGCCTTCAGACCAATTAGTCTAACATCCATTATGGAAAAACTCTTTGATTATCACGTCAAATCAACTTACATCAAAACCTCTCCGCTAAGCAAATATCAATTTGCATACCGAAGCAACATGTCAACAGTTGATGCGTTACACATGCTGACTACAAAAATAGAGAAATCTATAGAAGCAAAAGAAATCGCACTTGCTGCGTTTTCAGACATAGAGGGAGCTTTTGATAATGTATCCCAGCGCTCAATGCTCACAGCAATGAGATGTCATCGATTCGATATATATACTTCAAAATGGATTCAAACAATGCTGAACAGTCGTGAAATAACTGCAGTATTGGGAAATACCACCCTCACAAGAAAAACAACAAAAGGATGCCCGCAAGGTGGAGTTTAATCGCCTTTGCTGTGGTCACTGGTTGTAGACCAGCTGCTTAGAAACCTGACTGAACAAGGTTTCGAAGTAGTCGGCTTTGCCGACGATGTAGTTATTCTTGTGAGGGGAAAATTTGACAGTATAGTATCGGAAAGAATGCAGTTAGCTTTGAACTGCACTTTAGAATGGTGTAAACGAGAGGGGCTGACCATTAACCCCTCAAAAACAACCATTATTCCCTTCACTCGGAAGAGAAGGTATAACATAGATAGCCTGAAATTGGGTGAAACCACACTTATGCTTTCCATTGAGACCAAACACCTTGGAGCGGTTTTGGATCAGAAACTCAGCTGGAATGCACATATTGAATATGTCATCGGTAAAGCTACGAGTGCCCTCTGGGCATGTAGCAAAGCTATTGGCAGAACATGGGGTCTAAGGCCAAGTATGATTTATTGGTTGTACCAGGCAATAATAAGACCAAGAATAACGTATGCCTCGCTAGTGTGGTGGCCTAAAACAAAAGAAAGGTCAACGCAGAACAAGCTTGGCAAGTTGCAAAGGCTAATTTGTAATGCAATTACAGGAGTTATGAAAAGTGCTCCGTCAAAAGCCTTAGATGCAATTCTGCATCTATTACCACTCCACCAGGAAGTACAACTAGAGGCGGAAAAAAGTGCATTGAGACTAACACGCCTTGAAAAAGTACCTGATGGAGATCGGACAGGCCAGCTGGCAATCCTCAAACATTTCCAGCTGAGCAAACATATACCAGGTATCGAAGACTGGATGAATACAGAAGCAAACTTCGAAATACCTTTCAAAATCATAGAGACCGAACGGGAAGTTTGGGAACAAGGTGGCCCGAATATCCGACAAGGCTCTGTTGTCTTTTACACAGATGGCTCAAAAATGAATGATTCAACCGGAGCAGGTATAAATGGTCCTGGGATAAGTATCTCGATACCAATGGGCCGTTGGCCTACAGTGTTCCAGGCCGAAATATTTGCAATTTATGAATGTGCGCAAGTCTGTTTGGCTAGGAAATATAGGCATGCTAACATATGCATTTTTTCTGATAGCCAAGCAGCACTTAAAGCACTAAAAGCCTTCACATGTACCTCTAAGCTAGTATGGGAGTGCATCCTTTCACTGAAACAAGTGGCAGAAAGGAACCAAGTATGGTTATACTGGGTTCCTGGTCACTGCGGAGTGGAAGGCAATGAAAAAGCCGATACGTTAGCTAGACAGGGGTCATGTACCGATTTCATTGGCCCAGAACCGTTCTGTGGGGTGTCATCAAGCGCCTTGAAAGCAGAATTGAAAACCTGGGAACATAGGACTATACAAGAGAACTGGATATGATCAGTAGGGCTACGCCAGTCTAAACGCTTCATAAAACCAAGCGTCAAGAAAAGCCAGCAATTGCTTGGTTTAAATAAAAAGGGACTAAGAACAATTACCGGACTGTTTACAGGACACTGTCCAAGTAAGTATCACCTGAAACAAATTGGTCAGTCAGATGACGAAATTTGTCGTCTCTGCGGGTTCGAATGTGAAACCGCAGAACATTTGCTCTGCCACTGCAGTGCACTAATACAGCGCAGAATAAGAGCCTTTGGAAAAGGAACTATGGAGCCTTTTGAGGTCTGGTCTGCGAATCCTAATGAGGTAATACATTTCATACGAAATTCAGTGCCTTATTGGGAGAAAGGGTGCGATATGACAACGACGATCACTTACATCAATAGTGATATGTCTGCCACGAGTAAAGTGGTCCAAATCTTACATTGAAAAAAAAAATCATCTCGGTAGTTAGACGCTTTGTTGTCAGAATACTATTTAATGGAAAAAACCTAAATTAATCCACCTAGTGGTCAGACTCAGCCTTTCTCATTCAAACTTATTATTTATAAAAATTGATTTACATGAATGCTTAAATCCAATAAAGGTATATTCACTCTTTGGGTTCTAAAATATTGATGTTGTAATTAAAGTATAAAATATGAAATTTGACGTAATGTTAGTGCTTAAGAAATAGCGAAATAAAATAAATGACTCTCAATTTCGAACAATTTAATCACGAGCGATACCGGGAACGTTCAGATAGTACGATACCACATTTAAATTATGTTGAAGCCACATATATCGATCGAAGCAGGTATAGTTTTGAATAGTCTTTGAATTTCTTTTCTTTCCAAAACTTTTGAACAGCATATCAAATTGTTATTAAGTTGTTATTTGTAAGTTTGAGAAATGACTCGTTTGTATGACACTAGTTATGTTCAAATAAGTCGTGCAATACTTGAGATAATAGACTTTCGTTGTTTTACAAATTAAAACATAACGCTTGCTTAAGTTTGATTACAATCAAATGAGAAGGTAACGTATAGGGCAGCCAAACTTTGAAACCACGTGTTCAATCATAATTCATCAGTTAAGCCTCAACTAGCCCGTTGATTTGATATCAATGTTGTTCAAATCGGTTGTGTAGTTTCTAAGATTATGAAGTTTCGTGATTTTCACATTTCGACACATTACAGACGAAGTTACAGTCCGATTACAGCAAAATTCAATAGGGTGTTATGAGGCAGCTAGACCTTTCATTTGATACTAATTCTGTGGAAATCGGGTCAGCCATCTCTGAGAAACATGAGTGAGATTAAATAGTCTCCAGAACACTTTCTTTCCATAACTTCTGAACCACATGTTCAATCTCCATAAAATGCAAAAGTTAAGGGTTGTTTAGGTAGCCCGTTCATTTGAAACCAGTTTTATTGAAATCGGTTGTGTGGTTTCTGAGATATTGATGTTTCATGATTTTTACATTTTGATTCATAACCTCTAAACTAGAAATCAGATTACAATAAAATTCGATAGGGTCTTATAGGGCAACTAGACCTTTCATTTGCAATTAATTTCATTGAAATCGGTTCAGCCATCTCTTAAAAAAACCAAGTGAGATTGGGAGAGCGTTACACACACACAAACATGCAGAAAATACTCAGTTCGTCGAACTGAGTCGAGTGATTAACGACATTCGGCCCTTTTGAGCACTTTTATACCTTTAGTTTTTGCAGTGATTGCTATACCTTTCTAGGAGAAAGGCAAAAAGTGAAATGATAGAAATGACTTTTAATTTCAACTTCAATTCCGAGCAAACATTGAAATAGTACATTATCGAATTTAAATGATGTTGAGGCCACATATTTTGATCGTAGCTATATTTTTAAACAGTCTGCGGGTTGCGTTTCTTTCTATTTATAACTTTCAAACCACATGTTTAAACTTTATGAAATTCATTGTTTAACCCGTAAAGACCCGGGACGGAGCTTATTTTTTGAAAATGCTCGTTCTCAGCACTGGAACTGGCGATTTGGGAAAACTTGAGCTTTCATTCAAGGGGAATAGTTGCTATAAGTTTTGGTAAAGGTGCCACCCCTCTGGACCCTTTCCCCGTTTTTGTGAGACGCAAATATGTCTGTGTTTTTTCAAATTTTTCAAACAGGTAATTTTCATACGTATAAATTGCTCCATAATCAAATCATGTCAGGTGGATGAAATATGGTATGTAAGAGTGAATTTTGGAGTTTTCAAATTATTTCAGTACAAAATCACAAAACTACGTATTTTTATAAAAATTCAAACAACAACACCGTTCTTCAAATTTCAAGCTCTATATTTTTGCGGTAAGGTCTCCTGAATCCATACGGGATGAAATATTTATTTTAGCATGCAAACATTTTGATAAAAACCAGTTTAAATTCACCAAAGTACGTATTTTCATGAAAACCTAATTTTCTCAGTCTCCCACGGTAGGTTTCAACTTAGCTCTTCAATTTCCAAGCTTTATATTTTTAGAGTAACGTCCTCTGAATCCAAAGATGCTGAAAGATCCCAAATCGGCCGTTCCAGTGCTGAGAACGAGCATTTTCAAAAAAAAAAAGTTCCGTCCCGGGTCTTTACGGGTTAAGGGTTTAAAAGCCCATTAATTTGAATACAACTATGTTCATAGCTTCTGAGATATAAGAGCGTTTTTCACATTCTGACGCAGCGCAAAAACTAAAAGTTTGATTACAATGAAATTCAATAGCAACCTTAGCGGCAAATAGACCCTTCATTTGACACCAAGATAGAAAGAATCGGTCAGACCATCTCTGAGAAAAGTGAGTGCGAAACAAAAGGTGCACATACACACGTACACACCCACACACAAACATATACACCTATACATGCATATATGCAGAAAATGCTCGATTCGTCGAACTGAGTCGAATAGTATATGACATTCGGCCATTTGGATCACTCTTGTACCTTTTAATTAGCCAGTGATCGTTAGGAGAAAGTCAATATGTTTATTTTCATTAAATGATTTCACATTTTTATGAACAACGGACAAAGTTACAATCCGATTGCAATGAAATTCAATAGCAACCTATGGGGCAACTAGACCTTTCATTTGACACTAATTTTGTGAAAATCGGTTCAGCCATCTCTGAGAAAAATGAGTGAGTTTAAACAACCTCAGGATAACTTTTCTTTACATAACTTTTGAACCATAGGTTCAATCATAACGAAATTCAAAAGTTAAGGGTTTTGGAGACAGCCCAATCATTTGAAACCAGTTTTATTGAAATCGGTTGTGTGGTTTCTGAGATATTGATGTTTCGTGATTTTTACATTTTGATACATAACCTCTAAACTAAAAATCCGATTACAATGAAATTCAATAGCAACCTATGGCGCAACTAGACCTTTCATTTGCAATTAATTTTATTAAAATTGGTCCAGCCATCTCTGAGAAAAGTGAGTGAGAAAAAAAAGTTGCACATACACACACACACATACACACATACATACATACATACATACAGAAAATGCTCAGTTCGTCGAAAGGGGTCGAGTGGTATATGACATTCGGCCATTGGGACCACTTTTATACCTTCGGTTTTTCCAGTGATTTCTATACCTTTCTAGGAGAAAGGCAAAAAACGTTGTTCGAAAGCCCGCGATGGATGATTTTTTCGGAGGGTCCCAAATGAAAGGTAAAAAGCTTTATTTTCAAATTGTGAAGATTTTGGTGATGCCCATTTTTTTAAAATAAAGTTGTTCTTTTTACACGCCGTGAACAATATCGCCTAGTTACAATTCCCTGGAGAGAACTTTCATATGTTACTCACACCAGTTTTATCATAATAGGGACTTATTTTTGTTAGGAGGAGAGTCAACAGGGATACCGTAGAGTCCAGATTGAAGGAAGGATACGTGGTGGGAGCCTGAGAATAAACCTATGCTTAGAGTCCTTTGACAACCAAATGGCCTGATTTTACTAAGATTCGAACCCACGACCAAAGCTTACCAAAGCGGACTCTGTAACCTTGCGGCTACGGAGCTCCCGGAGGTTTTCTTCCTTCGAAAAACTTTAGACTCGTATTTTTTTGTTTGGTTCTTAGGGAACTTCTTTATGAATTAGGGTGGTTCAAAAATCGACATATTTGAATTTGTTTTATTTTAAAAAATTTGTAGCTTTTAAGCCGTTCGATCTCTCTACGACAAATTAAAGGTCTTTCAGGGAAAAATCTGACATCGTATGGTTGTTTATTTTGACATCATTTGAAATATAAAAGACGATATATTTTTTTCTCATCAATTCAATTTTTCCTCTCTTCATACATCTTGTAGTAATGAAGGCGGTTTACAGTCCATATAAAAATGCTTGAGAGTACTGAAAAAACTACATGTATGCTTCCCAGTCAATTATTTTGTTTAAATATACGAAACTGAATATTTTACAATTGACCACCATACGTCTGCATGGTTTTCATTGTTTAAAATATCTCCCTATGAGCAACGATGTGCAAAACGGGACCCAAACATTTGAAAAGTACAGTAAATTTCCCATTGGCTGTTGGTTATTCGATCGTTCCGAACCGTTTCACAAGATTGTACGGTAGAAATGAAATCAGAAATACATATTTACTTAGCTTTCCTGCAATATGTTTTACCTGGATTGACATATTGGTTGTATTTTTGGAAAGTCTTTTTTTTTCTTCATCTATAGTTTATTTGACACGGCACAAATACACGGCGCCAATTATATCTGGTAGCTTACTTTCTAAAGTATCTTAATAACTAAAAGCAAATTTTTTATCCTCGCTGCCGACTACGAGCTGAAACTAAATCTAACTTAAAGCTAGAATATTTTGCATTAAAAGCACAGGTTTGCTGTTTGATGGTTTTCATTGCCATAGGTAAGCAGCATATTAAATTTGTTCCGCTGCTGGGCCAAGATATTACGGACTGGCATATTGGGTTGTTTCCATCGGGCCTTGAGAGTATCGTGCGGGTCTGATTGCTGTTTCCGGATCCGGGGTCTTAACGTGTTCTTGTCGTTTGGTTGGATGTAGGCGGAAGGGGATAGGACTAAACTGGGGCGTGGATGGATTTCAGGAAAACGTATATAAGGGACATGTAGGATAGGTCACGGCTCGCCAAGACATCACGAACAGGAACAGCCGGCTGCCTACCTTCGGCCTGCAGGAAAGCTATTAATCTAGACCTGGCGTCACGGTGTACACGGCATGACCAAACAACGTGCTCTATGTCGTGATAACCTTCACCACAGGCACAGATACCACTCTCCCCGAGCCCAACACGACGGAGATGCGCGTCAAATCTATAGTGATTGGACATAAGCCGGGACATCACGCAAATGAAATCCCGACCTACATCCAACCCCTTGAACCACGGGTTCGTCGATACCTTGGGGATTATGGAATGTAACCACCTTCCCAGTTCCCCCTTGGTCCAAGAATTTTGCCAACTGATGATCGTATTCTGACGTACAAATGCGAAAAATTCATTAAAGGCAATTGGTCTTTCATAAATATCACTGTTTGTTGCGCCCACCTTAGCTTTCTCATTACCCGGTATCGAGCAGTGAGAAGAGACCCACGCTAAAGTAACTTGAGTAGATTTTTCGGATAAAGCACTCAGATGTTCCCGTATTTTCCCCAGGAAATACGGAGAGTGCTTAACATCTTTCATCGATCGGAGAGCCTCAATGGAACTGAGACTGTCCGTAAAGATGAAGTAATGGTCCGTGGGCATTTTTTCGATAATCCCTAGGGTGTACTGAGTTGCAGCTAATTCTGTGACGTAAACAGAAGCAGGATTATCGAGCTTATGGGAGACGGTTAAATTGTTATTGAAGATACCGAAGCCAGTGGACCTATCAAGAAGTGATCCGTCAGTGTAGTACATATTGTCGCAGTTGATGTTTCGATATTTATTGGAAAATTTTTTAGGGATCTGCTGCACGCGTAAATGATCCGGGATTCCACGAGTTTCTTCTATCATGGATGTATCGAAAAACACAGTAGAATCAGAAGTATTTGATAAGTCGACACGATTTGGAATATTCGAAGAAGGGTTAATATTTTGGGACATGTGATTGAAATACAATGTCATAAAACGGGTTTGAGAATTAAGTTCGATTAACCTTTCAAAATTTTCAATCACGGGACGGTTCAAAACCTTACATTTGATTAGAATACGAGAAGACAGGCTCCAGAAGCGGTTTTTCAATGGTAGTACTCCAGCTAAGATCTCCAAGCTCATCGTATGGGTCGATTGCATGCAACCCAAGGCGATACGCAAACAACGGTATTGTATTCGCTCCAGTTTGATCAAATGTGTGTTTGCTGCGGAGCGGAAGCAGAAACACCCGTACTCAATAACAGACAGTATCGTTGTTTGGTAAAGCCTTATAAGGTCTCCTGGGTGGGCTCCCCACCATTGTCCGGTTATTGTACGAAGAAAATTCACTCTTTGTTGACATTTTTTCATCAGATACCTCGAACCAGACACCAAGATATTTGTGTACCAAAACCTGAGAAATCGTTTTACCCATTAATTGTGTTTGAAGCTGAGCAGGTTCATGCTTCCTAGAAAAAACTACTATCTCAGTCTTCTCCGGAGAGAATTCGATACCTAGCTGTGAAGCCCAAGCAGATAAATTGTCCAAGGTATCTTGCAATGGTCCTTGCAAATCGGCAGCTTTGGCTCCTGTAACAGAGATTACACTGTCGTCTGCAAGTTGTCTTATCGTGCATGAATTTGCCAGACATTCGTCGATGTCATTTACATAAAAGTTGTAAAGAAGGGGGCTTAAACATGAGCCCTGGGGAAGTCCCATGTAGCTAATGCGAAAAGTTGCCAAATCGCCGTGCGTAAAATGCATGTGCTTTTCGGACAACAAATTGTGCAAAAAATTGTTCAAAATTGGAGAAAATCCTTGTCGGTGAAGTTTACCCGAAAGAATGTCAATAGAAACGGAATCAAAAGCCCCCTTAATGTCCAAGAACGCAGACGCCATTTGTTCTTTGCGAGCATACGCCAGCTGAATATCTGTTGAAAGCAACGCAAGACAATCATTCGTCCCTTTGGCACGGCGGAAGCCAAATTGAGTATCTGATAGTAGACCATTTGATTCGACCCAAAGGTCTAAACGACGGAGTATCATTTTTTCCATCAATTTCCGGATACAGGATAGCATTGCAATCGGCCTATAAGGGTTGTGATCAGAAGCTGGTTTCCCTGGTTTTTGGATGGCGATCACCTTCACTTGCCTCCAATCCTGCGGTACAATGTTTTGCTCCAGGAACTTATTGAACAAATTCAACGAGCGCCTCTTGGCATTGCCGGGTAGATTCTTCAACAAGTTGAATTTGATTCTATCTAACCCAGGCGCGTTATTGTTACAGGACAGGAGGGCAACTGAAAATTCTGCCATCGTAAAAGGTGATTCTATCGCGTCGTGGCCCGGAGACGCATCGCGAACAATGTTTTGCTCAGGAACAGAGTCCGGACATACTTTCCTGGCAAAATCAAATATCCACCGACTTGAAGACTCCTCGCTTTCGTTGACCGTTACGCGGTTCCGCATTCTTCGGGCTGTGTTCCAAAGAGTGCTCATCGATGTCTCCCTCGACGTCTCGTTCACGAACCGACGCCAATATCCGCGTTTCTTTGCTTTAGCCAAACTTTTAAGCTTGGTATCAAGCTCCGAATACCGTAAATAGTCGCCAGGTATACCTCCCTTCTGGAAGGCTAAAAACGCGTCGGATCTTTGCGTGTAGACATCGGAGCACTCTTGGTCCCACCACGGAGTGGGAGGCCGTTCTTTGATCGTTACGCCGGATATTTCTTCGTTTGGGCTTGCAACGCGGCGTCGAGAATCAAGCCCGCGAGGAGGTTGTTTTCTTCAAGTGGTGGATGATGTTGAATCGACTCGACCGCTTTTGAAATCATTTCCTCGTATAACTTCCAATCGACATTCCGTGTGAGGTCATACGGAATGTCAATTGGTCGCATGCGAGTTGACCCGTTTGTAATTGAAATAAGAATAGGCAGATGGTCGCTACCGTGAGGATCGAGGATTACCTTCCATGTGCAATCCATTCGTAGCGACGTCGAACATAAGGATAGATCCAAAGCGCTTGGGCGCGCTGGAGGTTTCGGGATACGTGTCATTCCACCGTTGTTTAAAATAGTCATGTCGAAGTCATCGCAAAGGTTATAGATTAAAGAGGAGCGGTTATCATTGTAAAGGGAACCCCAAGCCACACCATGAGAGTTGAAGTCTCCCAAAATCAAACGTGGCGAGGGAAGAAGTTCTATTAAATCAAAAAGCAGCCGTTGCCCAACCTGTGCTCTGGGAGGAATATATATTGAGGCAATACAAAGCTCTTTACCTTGTATTGTCATTTGACATGCGACAACTTCGATGCCTGGAATCGAGGGGAGGTTAATACGATAGAAAGAATAGCACTTTTTAATCCCTAAAAGTACTCCTCCATATGGGGTGTCTCGATCAAGGCGAATAATATTAAAATCATGGAAGTTGAGATCAATATTTGAAGTAAGCCAAGTTTCACAAAGGGAAAATGCATCGCATTTGTTTTTATTTATCAAAACTTTAAACGAATCAATTTTTGGTAAAATACTTCTACAATTCCACTGTAAGACAGAGATAGAATCCTTCATATACGCAGTTGAATTAGGCATCGAAGGATACAATCGCTGCAAGGAGGGGCCATTGGGCAGTCAACTGCTTCAAAAATGATCTAACTGTTGGGAGGAATGCTGTAAGAAAAATTTTAATTGGATCGGGTACATTGAAATTTTCAAAAATCCAGTCCACAATGTCAAAAAATTTCACTAATCCAGAGTTTGTTTCATCAACTGGATGTGCAAAAGGAACAACTGGGGTTTTAGATGTTCCTGGCAGTGCTGGGAACTCCTTCTGGGACTTAAAATTACCAAGCCCAGGAGAAGTTTGCTTCGGTTTTTCCGCAGCACTGTTTGGTTTGTTCGTACTTTTCATTACACTTTGGCAAATCTTAGGACCTTTTCGGGGAAGTTTAGGAGAAGAAACATTTTTCCTCTTCCTAGATTCCCCAGGATTGGCATAATATGTTCCCGCTGATGAATCGTCAGAATCGGTTCATCAGAGGACAACAGATCAAAGGGGTTCGATGTTATGGTAGAAGTGTTCACGGTCTTCTTCAGCATCTCAGCATAAGAACGCTTCGAACGCTCCTTAAGTGACCGCTTGATTTTATCTCTGCGCTGCATGTACACCGGGCATGTGGAGAGCTCATGCTGGTTTTCCCCACAGTGAATACATTTTTCAGCATTAACACTGCAAGAATCTTCCGCATGAGTCTCCCCACACTTGCTACATCGTGCCTTATTGCAGCAGTAGGCGGCTGTGTGGCCTAACTGCTTGCAATTGGTGCAATTCATAACACGGGGTACATACAATAGCACAGGCAGACGAACCCGGTCGATCGAGACGTGGCTAGGGAGTGCAGATCCGGCAAACGTAACGCGAAACGAGTCTGACGGAGTGTAAACTTTTTTACCGCCGACGAGAGACATGGACCGCAATTGCTTACAATCCAAAATCTTCGCCTGTGTTTCGGTATTTTTAAAGCAACCGGTTGCGCTTTTTAGGATACACTCGACAGACAGACTCGAATCGGTTATGACACCGTCGATCTCCACGTCTCGTGCGGGTATGTAAACGCGATACTCGCGTGTGAAGAGCTCAGAGCAAGCGATAGCATTGGCCTGTGTCAGATCACTGACCACGACACGGAGCTTGTTAGGTCGGACCTTGGAAATTTCGGTCACGGCCTTGTACCCCTTCGTCAGGTCTTTAGAAATTTGCAGTATGTTTAATCTATTTGAATTCACTCCTGCCTTTGGACGAAAAATAAAAAGAATGTCAATAGAAACGGAATCAAAAGCCCCCTTAATGTCCAAGAACGCAGACGCCATTTGTTCTTTGCGAGCATACGCCAGCTGAATATCTGTTGAAAGCAACGCAAGACAATCATTCGTCCCTTTGGCACGGCGGAAGCCAAATTGAGTATCTGATAGTAGACCATTTGATTCGACCCAAAGGTCTAAACGACGGAGTATCATTTTTTCCATCAATTTCCGGATACAGGATAGCATTGCAATCGGCCTATAAGGGTTGTGATCAGAAGCTGGTTTCCCTGGTTTTTGGATGGCGATCACCTTCACTTGCCTCCAATCCTGCGGTACAATGTTTTGCTCCAGGAACTTATTGAACAAATTCAACGAGCGCCTCTTGGCATTGCCGGGTAGATTCTTCAACAAGTTGAATTTGATTCTATCTAACCCAGGCGCGTTATTGTTACAGGACAGGAGGGCAACTGAAAATTCTGCCATCGTAAAAGGTGATTCTATCGCGTCGTGGCCCGGAGACGCATCGCGAACAATGTTTTGCTCAGGAACAGAGCCCGGACATACTTTCCTGGCAAAATCAAATATCCACCGACTTGAAGACTCCTCGCTTTCGTTGAACGTTACGCGGTTCCGCATTCTTCGGGCTGTGTTCCAAAGAGTGCTCATCGATGTCTCCCTCGACGTCTCGTTCACGAACCGACGCCAATATCCGCGTTTCTTTGCTTTAGCCAAACTTTTAAGCTTGGTATCAAGCTCCGAATACCGTAAATAGTCGCCAGGTATACCTCCCTTCTGGAAGGCTAAAAACGCGTCGGATCTTTGCGTGTAGACATCGGAGCACTCTTGGTCCCACCACGGAGTGGGAGGCCGTTCAATCTATTTGAATTCACTCCTGCCTTTGGACGAAAATAAACAGTATAGCTGACCTGTTGAGATCCGTCCGGGTAAAGCCTGGGGCGAGGGGGGACTGGAGAATGAACAGGGGAGGGGGTAACAGAAGGGTCAGGGTCAGGGGGGTTCGAGGATGGTGGCACGGGAAGCGAGGGATCTATATCCATCGCGCTAAATGTAGCGCACTAGCGCCGACAAGAACACGTACCTATTTACTTCTTCCTTCCAGCAGTGGTTGTCCGATCGTTCGAAGCTGCACCCAAAGCACCCAGCAGCACCAGTACAGCAGCACCAATACAGCCACCAGCAGTGAGCCGGGTGTGAGATCACTCAGCACAGCGACACGACTCGACTGTCAACTGATGGCCTTGAATTAGAAAGATCTATTCACTGTGCACAGATCAAAACTGCAGCTGGTATGTTGCACCAATACAGCCAAAGTTGCGAGCCGGGTACAGAACGTAGCGACACAACTCACAATCTAGTTGGCCTTTAGCGCGAATAATACACTCTTTTGTTTGGCTATTCGTACACACGGACCGGATTGTAATAGAACGACCACTTTGCACGTCCGTTTCTGTCGAGTGTTCGACGCAGAATGATTTTGGAAAGTCTTGAAAATCTACAAAAATTACATAGATTCCCTTTCAAAATGAAACTGGTTTTATCAAAATCGGATCAAGACTGAGGGAGTTACAGGTATTTGCAGTTAGGCCAAAAATTGTGATTTTCGAACATGAAAAGTATCGAAATTACCTTATATAGCAACCTTCAAAATGCGACCAAAAATCGATATCACAACCGATTGTCATAAAATTTTGGGAAAAGGTTTCATAGCTTGAGAATCTTCGAAAATATGCAAAACATAATAAATATTGACATGAAAAATCGAGGTTTTTTTCGGCCTCCGACCACTGTGCACTGGGTCGAATCAAATGGTCCGCCGTGCCAAAGGGACGAACGATTGTCTTTCGTTGCTTTCTACAGATATAGTTTTCATAAGAACTCGTACTTTAGTGAATTCAAACTCGTTTTTCTCTAAATCTGTGCATGCTACAATAAATCTTTCAGCATCTTTGGATTCAGGAGACGTTACTCTAGAAATATAGAGCTTGAAAATTGGAGAGCCAAGTTGAAACCAACTGTGGGAGACTGAGAAAATCAGGTTTCCATGAAAATACGTACTTTGGTGAATTCAAACTCGTTTTTCTCAAAATATTTGCATGCTAAAATGAATATTTCATCACGTATTGATTCAGGAGACCTTACTTCAAATATGTAGAGCTTAAAATTTGAAGAACGATTTTCTTATTTGATTTTTTATGAAAATACATAGTTTTGTGATTTTGTACTGAAATAATTTTAAAACTCCAAAATTCACTCTTACATACCATATTTCATCCACCTGACATGATTTGATACATGGAGCAATTGATACGTATGAAAATTACCAGTATTTACTCAATCTGTTTGAAAAATTAGAAAAAAACACAGACATATTTGCGTCTCACAAAAACGGGGAGGGGTCCAGAGGGGTGGCACCTTTACCAAAACTTAGAGCAACTATTCCCCTTGAATAAAGGTTCAAGTTTTCCCAAATCGGCCGTTCCAATGCTGAGAACGAGCATTTTCAAAAAAAAAGTTCCTTCCCGGGTCTTTACGGGTTAAGGGTTTAAAAGCCCATTAATTTGAATACAACTATGTTCATAGCTTCTGAGATATAAGAGCGTTTTTCACATTCTGACGCAGCGCAAAAACTAAAAGTTTGATTACAATGAAATTCAATAGCAACCTTAGCGGCAAATAGACCCTTCATTTGACACCAGGATAGAAAGAATCGGTCAGACCATCTCTGAGAAAAGTGAGTGCAAAACAAAAGGTGCACATACACACGTACACACCCACATACAAACATATACACCTATACATGCATATATGCAGAAAATGCTCGATCCGTCGAACTGAGTCGAGTACTATATGACATTCGGCCATTTGGATCACTCTTGTACCTTCTAATTAGCCAGTGATCGTTAGGAGAAAGTCAACATGTTTATTTTCATTAAATGATTTCACATTTTTATGAACAACGGAAAAAGTTACAATCCGATTGCAATGAAATTCAATAGCAACCTATGGGGCAACTAGACCTTTCATTTGACACTAATTTTGTGAAAATCGGTTCAGCCATCTCTGAAAAAAATGAGTGAGTTTAAACAACCTCAGGATAACTTTTCTTTACATAACTTTTGAACCATAAGTTCAATCATAACGAAATTTAAGAATTAAGGGTTTTGGAGACAGCATAATCATTTTAACCAGTTTTATTGAAATCGGTTGTGTGGTTTCTGAGATATTGATGTTTCGTGATTTTTACATTTTGATACATAACCTCTAAACTAAAAATCCGATTACAATGAAATTCAATAGCAACCTATGGCGCAACTAGACCTTTCATTTGCAATTAATTTTATTAAAATTGGTCCAGCCATCTCTGAGAAAAGTGAGTGAGAAAAAAAAGTTACACATACACACACATACACACATACATACATACATACAGAAAATGCTCAGTTCGTCGAAAGGGGTCGAGTGGAATATGACATTCGGCCATTGGGACCACTTTTATACCTTCGGTTTTTTTCCAGTGATTGCTATACCTTTCTAGGGAAAGGCAAAAAACGTTGTTCGAAAGCCCGCGATGGATGATTTTTTCGGAGGGTCCCAAATGAAAGGTAAAAAGCTTTATTTTCAAATTGTGAAGATTTTGGTGATGCCCATTTTTTAAAAATAAAGTTGTTCTTTTTACACGCCGTGAACAATATCGCCTAGTTACAATTCCCTGGAGAGAACTTTCATGTGTTACTCACACCAGTTTTATCATAATAGGGACTTATTTTTGTTGGAGGAGAGTCAACAGAGATACCGTAGAATCCAGATTGAAGGAAGGATACGTGGTGGGAGCCTGAGAATAAACCCATGCTTAAAGTCCTTTGACAACCAAATGGCCTGATTTTACTAAGATTCGAACCCACGACCAAAGCTTACCAAAGCGGACTCTGTAACCTTGCGGCTACGGAGCTCCCGGAGGTTTTCTTCCTTCGAAAAACTTTAGACTCGTATTTTTTTGTTTGGTTCTTAGGGAACTTCTTTATGAATTAGGGTGGTTCAAAAATCGACATATTTGAATTTGTTTTATTTAAAAAAATTTGTAGCTTTTAAGCCGTTCGATCTTTCTACGACAAATTAAAGGTCTTTCAGGGAAAAATCTGACATCGTATGGTTGTTTATTTTGACATCATTTGAAATATAAAAGACGATATATTTTTTTCACATCAATTCAATTTTCCTCTCTTCATACATCTTGTAGTAATGAAGGCGGTTTACAGTCCATATAAAAATGCTTGAGAGTACTGAAAAAACTACATGTATGCTTCCCAGTCAATCATTTTGTTTAAATATACGAAACTGAATATTTTAAAATTAACCACCATACTGCCGCTCATGGCAAGTCCGTCCCAATTGCATTTTTGTCAATTTTGAGTTTATTTATGGAATCAATTCTTTGTTATATCTACTTTCGATGAAACCAATATTTTTGAATACTTTGTTCTGAGGAACTATGAAAAAAATAGCAAGTCGGTTTGTCCCATAGCAAAAGTGATCGCAAGTCGGTCCCATTGCAAAAATCTTTGCAATTTAACCCCACAGCCAATAATGATTATGAAAAATGTGATATTTACCACAACGTATGGTCTTCAGGTTTAGAATTGGGTGTACCAAATGATATTCGATAGGAGGTTTGATTGAATTTTACGCGTTCTACATCGTGTGGCTCTAGGTGATAGTACAATGTTTTCTTCAAGACAAAGTTTCCACCAGTAGCTTTTTTCAGCTGTTGTTTGTTGACAGTGAACGCTTCAGGTGTGTCACTGTATTGTTAGTTTAAGCATTCTCTAGTAAATACTATGATCGCACACGATAGGACCCGTTGTAAAAACCCAACAGCAGCAAACGAACACGAAGACGAGGCAGTGATATGAAATAAAACAATAGCTGCTGCGGGTAGCACGACCAGCCGCCAGCGGCGGTGGCTGCGAGTGAACTGAGTAGAGTTACTTTATTGTCTATTGCTTGTGACCGTGTATATAATGATCGAATTGGATCGCCGGCTGGGGAGCTGCGACAAACTGCGTTCTGCCGCAACATACTAGTTTCCGTATTTTATCCGTATTTTATGAAAAGACGTAGGCAAGAATTGTTCAATTATTGTCGTGAATTTCTTTTTGAAGAATTTGTCAGTCATATCAAATACTTCAGTACGCTACTTAGCTGTTTTTAACGGAGCAAACATTTTCCTATAGGTGTTCTTTCATATTTGCTTCCACTGCTACGTGGAAGCTGTCCGCCGTCACGAACGTGTGACCGCTCTCAGGAAAATTTAGAACAAGTTCCTACACATAAACTGATTTCGAATTTATCAGTAGTATCAAATGTAAAAACAAAATCTAATTTTATTTTGAGCAGTTGGTACATTGTGTTATGCTTCTCACAAAAAACTCGTTTAATGAAGCACGAGAGAAGGTCATTTATGAATTGACCAGCGATGGATTCATTCTAAACGCAAGCTATAGCACCGCCATCGATTTGCAGTAGTTTGTTTTTCATCACCGGTCGTAGCTGGCTATGGGACTGACTTGCTATCATTCTGGCTACGTACTCTAAAAGTAATCGCATGTGAGTCCCAGCTTATGATTATCAATAAATTTTTATCAAATTTCGGTGTTTATGCAAGTTTTATGATGCAAAAGTGTTAGATTGTCATTGCAGTACTAAATTCTGTTGATGGTTTTGATTGAAAAAGCATTTGAGTGCAAAATTTCACTTAAAGTGTTACGATTTTTAATTGCTGTTTTCTCATCAGCACCAAAACACAAATGGGACGGACTTGCTATGAGCGGCAGCATACGTCTGCATGGTTTTTATTGTTTAAAATATCTCCCTATGAGCAACGATGTGCAAAACGGGACCCAAAAATCTGAAAAGTACAGTAAATTTCCCATTGGCTGTTGGTTATTCGATCGTTCCGAACCGTTTCACAAGATTGTACGGTAGAAATGAAATCAGAAATACATATTTACTTAGCTTTCCTGCAATATGTTTTACCTGGATTGACATATTGGTTGTATTTTTGGAAAGTCTTGAAAATCTACAAAAATTACATAGATTCCCTTTCAAAATGAAACTGGTTGTATCAAAATCGGATCAAGACTGAGGGAGTTACAGGTATTTGCAGTTAGGCCAAAAATTGTGATTTTCGAACATGAAAAGTATCGAAATTACCTTATACAGCAACATTCAAAATGCGACCAAAAATCGATATCACAACCGATTGTCATAAAATTTTGGGAACAGGTCATTCATAGCTTGAGAATCTTCGAAAATATGCAAAACATAATAAATATTGACATGAAAAATCGAGGTTTTTTTCGGCCTCCGACCACTGTGCACTGGGTCGAATCAAATGGACCGCCGTGCCAAAGAGACGAATGATTGTCTTTCGTTGCTTTCTACAGATATTCAGCTGGCGTATGCTCGCAAAGAACAAATGGCGTCTGCGTTCTTGGACATTAAGGGGGCTTTTGATTCCGACACCGACTTCACCGACAAGGATTTTCTCCAATTTTGAACAATTTTTTGCACAATATGTTGTCCGAAAAGCACATGCATTTCACGCATGGCGATTTGGCAACTTATCGCATTAGATACATGGGTCTTCCCCAGGGCTCATGTTTAAGCTGGACCATTGAAAGATACCTTGGACAATTTGTCTGCTTGGGCCCTACAGCTAGGTACCGAATCCTCTCCGGAGAAGACTGAGATAGTAGTTCTTTATAGGAAGCGTGAACCTGCTCAGCACAATTAATGTGTAAAACGATTTCTCAGGTTTTGGTACACAAGTATCTTGGTGTCTGGTTCGACTCTAAGGGCACCTGGGGTTGTCACGTGAGGTATCTGATAAAAAAATGTCAACAAAGATTGAATTTTCTTCGTACAATAACCGGACAATGGTGGGGAGCTCATCCAGGAGACCTTATAAGGCTTTTCCTACGAACGATATTGTCTGTTATTGAGTACGGGTGTTTCTGCTTCCGCTCCGCAGCAAACACACATTTGATCAAACTGGAGCGAATACAATATCGTTGTTTGCGTATCGCCTTAGGTTGCAGTTTGGAGGTCTTAGATGGAGTTCTACCATTGAACTCCTTCCAGGCTTCTGGAGCCTGTCTTCTCGTATTCTTATCAAATATGAAGTCTTGAACCGTCCAGTGATTGAAAATTTTGAAAGATTAATCGAGCTTAATTCTCAAACCCGTTTTATGACATTGTATTTCAATCACATGTCCCAAAATATTAATCCTTCTTCAAATATTCCAAATCGTGTCAACTTATCAAAATACTTCAAATCAAATACTGTGTTTTTCGATACATCCATGATAGAAGAAACTCGTGCAATCCCGGATCATTTACGCGTGCAGCAGACCCCCAAGTTTTTTTCTAATGAATTTAGAAACGTTAACTGCGACAATATGTTCTACACTGACGGATCGCTTCTCGATGGGTCCAGATAACGAACTTCAATAACAATTTAACCGTTTCCCACAAGCTCGATAATCCTGCTTCTGTTTACGTCGCAGAATTAGCTGCAACTCAGTACACCCTAGGGATTATTGAAAAACTGCCCACGAACCATTACTTCATCTTTACGGATAGTCTCAGTTCTATTGAGGCTCTTCGATCGAGATGGAAGATGTTAAGAATCCTCCGTATTTCTTGGGAAAAATACGGGAGCATTTGAGTGCTTTATCCAAAAAATCTTCTCAGATTACCTTAGTGTTGATCCCTTTTCACTGCTCGATACCGGGCAGCGAGAAAGCGGACTCTTTGGCTAAGGTGGGCGCAAAAAACGGTGAAATTCAAAAGAGACCAATTGCCTTTAATGAATTTTTTGCAATTGTACGTCAGAAAACGATCATCAGTTGGCAAAATTCTTGAACCGGAGGGGAACTGGGAAGGTGGTTACACTCCATTATCCCCAAGGTATCGACGAGCCCGTGGTTCAAGGGGTTGGATGTAGGACGGGATTTCATTTGCGTGATGTCCCGGCTTATGTACAATCACTCTAGATTTGACGCATTTCCGTCGTGTTGGGCTCGGGGAAAGTGGTATCTGTGCCTGTGGTGAAGGTTATCACGACATAGAGCATGTTGTTTGGTCATGCCTTGTACACCATGACGCCAGGTCTAAATTGATAGCTTCCCTGCAGGCCGAAGGTAGGCAGTCGACTGTTCCTGTTCGTGATGTCTTGGCGAGCCGTGACCTATCCTACATGTTCCTTATATACGTTTTCCTGAAATCTATCAATACCCCAGTCTAGTCCTATTTCCTTCCGCCTACATCCTACCACACGACAAGAACACGTTAAGACCCCGGATCCGGAACCAGCAACCAGACCCGCACGATACTCTCAGGGCCCGAGGGAGACAACTCAATATGCCTGTCCGTAATATCTTGGCCCAGCAAGGGAACATATTGCATATGCCTTGTACACCGTGACGCCAGGTCTAAATTGATAGCTTCCCTTCAGGCCGAAGGTAGGCAGCCGACTGTCCCTGTTCGTGATGTCTTGGCGAGCCGTGACCTATCCTACATGTTCCTTATATACGTTTTCCTGAAATCCATCCATACCCCAGTCTAGTCCTATTTCCTTCCGCCTACATCCTACCACACGACAAGAACACGTTAAGACCCCGGATCCGGAACCAGCAACCAGACCCGCACGATACTCTCAGGGCCCGAGGGAGACAACTCAATATGCCTGTCCGTAATATCTTGGCCCAGCAAGGGAACATATTTCATATGCTCACATAGGGGAATCCAATTGATTCAAAAATTGGCCCCTTTTACAATCTATGAGAGTGTATAACTAGTATAAAGGGGCATCGATTTGTCACTTTGAATTATGACAAAAAACACTTTCATGCAGCACTTGTTCCTGTTAGGGCATCTTCAGCGGTGGAGTATTTTTGAACATCTTTATACTAGATTTACACCAACGAGAAATCCTCCCAGCTAGCCTCGAGGTACGATGCTGGCCTAACAAATTATTCGTCGTAGATTCTAGTCTTGGCTCGGGAGAGACTGTTAATGTCAGTAGGATCGTAGCGCTACCCCCGCAATTATCCTGTAACAAGGCAACCCAGGAACAACCGGACGTTTCGAAATAAAACGAAAAACTCGTTAAATAGTATAAACGCGTCTTTACTATCCAAAGTAATGATGTAGAGTGAGAAACAAAAATGGTTTCCATGAGAGGCACGGGAGAACTCATTGGAAAGGTATCAGTTTATACACTGTGAAAGATTGTTACGCTAATTACACCTCAATACCCCTCCTTAATTAGCGGAATCTCGCAATCCTATGGCAGCTCGAAGTCGTTGAAATTGGCCAGCGGCCAACCCTTCAGTAAGGATGTCAGCTTCCTGATTTTCAGTTGGTATATACTTCAGCACGACGTTGATGTGTTTGAGTCTGCTCCGATCACGAGGTCCTTCGATGACCCTTATTGTGGACTGATTGTCCTCATGATACAGCACTGGCTCCTCAATCTTGTAGCCAATGTCCTCAAGTGAACGCATAAGCCATACTCCGTCACAGGTGGCATCGCAGAGAGCACACAATTCGGCTTCGGTTGAAGATAAAGATACTGCACGTTGTTTCCTGGTTGTCCAAATCACTGTACAGTCAAACACCCTGAAAAGATATCCGGTGATCGACCGTCTGTCATTGATATCGTTCGCCCAGTCGGTGTCACAGAAGACAGTCATCAACTTTGGGTCATCTTTGCCCGTGTATTGAAGGCCTAGATCGAGCGTACCCTTGATGTAGCGCAAAACGCGTTTTAGATGTGTCCAATGCTCTTCTGTAGGGCAGGACTGAAACTGGCTGTAATAGTTTACTGCAGCCGACAGGTAAGGGTTACATGCATGAGACAACCTATTAGTTCTCTGTAGGGCTTACTCGTACGGTTTTCCTCGATGCCCTTCTCCAAGCGAAGGCGACATTCGATCGGTACAGAGCTTGCCTTGCAATCGGCCATATTGAAACGATCGAGTAAAGCTTCCAGGTACCTACGTTGACTTATTTTCATCGTTCGATGATGCAAGTCCCGTTCAACTTTCATTCCAAGGAAACTTCAAATTTCTCCACCGTCTGTCATATCGAATCCCTTGGCAAGACTCCTTTTGACCGCTTCTATCTCGCATAAGTCATGCCCAATGACAAGAATATCGTCTAGATAAAGAAGTAAGAAAACTTTCTCTTTGCCAGTGCCACGTAGATATAAGCATTGATCGCTCTTCGATCGTCGAAATTCCAATTTTGTCACAAAGCCATGAAATTTGTCATTCCATGCCTCGGATGCCTGTTTGAGGCCATAAAGAAACTGATTTACCTTGCAGACTAAACCGCGCTCTTGGCGCATACCCTCCGGCTGAGTCATGAATATGTTTTCGGAGATTTCTCCATTGAGGAACGCCGTCCGCACATCCATTCGATGGACCGGCATACGCTCCTGGTTGGCCACCGCTAGTAGAACGCGCAAGGTATCTAATTTAGCAACGGGTGAATATGTCTTCGTGAAATCAAACCCTTTCTTTTGGCAGAATCCCCTGGCCACCAATCTTGCTTTGAAGCGGTCCGGCTGTGCGTCATCACCAGGCTTTATACGAAATATCCACTTACATGTTATCGCCTGACGCCCCTCCAGAAGCTTGCACAGGGTCCACGTACCGTTTTTCTGCAACGAATCCAGCTCCTCATGTATGGCCACCTTCCATTACGGCCAGTCAGCTCGGGTTCTTAATTCAGCAATAGTATCCGGCAATTTATTCACGTAGTCCATGGCACCGAACGCAACTCCAGCGAAGGTCATATCATAATCTGCATGCCATGCCGGTGCTCGCTTATTTCGGGAAGGGCGTATTTCAGAATCACTTTGCACAACTGAATCATTTGTTGTATTATTGTTGTGTTCTGAATCTTCTTCGATCTCATGATCATTGTCCATATTGTCATTTAGACCACTTTTATCTTCGGCGTAATCCCAGACGATCACTTTTGGAACCTTTTCTTCTTTTTCACTCGACAATGGTGTCACGCACCGCAACGATTTGCCGCCTATTGGGGTTCCACACACGATATCCATTTGCACAATATCCGACCAGCATCCCTTTCCATGTCTTCTCATCAAGTTTCTTTCGGTGTTCTTTTGGGATGTGGCAGTAAGCGAGCGACCCAAAAACGCGTGGCTTGGAAACGTCAGGTTTCTTGCCTTCCCACACTTCATATGGTGTCACAATTGAATCAAGAACACTACATGGGCTTCTGTTCGTCAAAAACGTTGCGGTTTGTATCGTTTCCCCCCAAAACACACGATCGACAGCAGAATCGTACAACATGGAACGCGCCTTTTCAACAAGAGTTCTGTTCATACGTTCACAGATCCCATTCTGTTCGGGACTGTAGGGCACCGTAAACTCCATTTTTATGCCCTTGTTTGCACAGAACGAACGCATTTCTTTGCACGAATATTCGCCACCATTGTCCGAGCGAAAGCGCGAAATTTTTACTCCGAACTTAGCCGTTACTTCTGCCTCATAAAGCTTAAAACAATCCACCACTGCGTCTTTCGACCGGATCAAGAAAACCATCGTAAATCGCGACCAGTCGTCTACAAAACTCACAAAGTAACGTACATTGTTCCAACCGGTAGGCGTCACCGGACCACAGACGTCCGAATGAACAGTCTCCAGTACACGGCTCGCATGACGCTCTTCACGCGGCGCAAACGGATTTTTTGTTTGTTTCGCAGACACACACGGTTCACAGATCACAGTCGCTTCACAATTTCGCTCTTGATTAGCGACGACAGATTTCGTTCTCCCAAATGGCCATACCGACGATGCCATAGTTCGTAAGCCTTGCTTATTTGTCCCGAAAACACAACATTTCACTACTACCCTGACGCGAGAAGAAATTCAGCTCATACAGTTTATTTCGCCTTTCGCTGATTGCTACCAGCGTCGATCCTCGAGGAATTTCAATTCGACCATTCGCGAAAATCACTTTCATACCGGCAGACTCAATTTAACTTATCGAAAACAAATTGCACCTTGCCTCCGGAATGAGCAATGCTTGGCTCACTGTTGATTTGACCAGTTTTTCTCCGACTACTGACAGAATAGGCACGTCACCGATGTACTTGGCGGTCACCCATTCACCGTTCTTCGCTACGGCTATTTTTATAGGTCTCTCCAAGAGCGAAAGCTTCGAAAATAAGCTTTTGTCATTGCATATGTGCTCGGTGGCACCCGAGTCGACGAACCACTGCACACGATTCATCGGTGGTTCTCGCTTGCCATTCTCCATCAAGAACAACACACCATCACCGCTCTGCTCTGCACTAAAAGCCGACGACTTTACTGTTTTCTTCTTTTTCTCTAACTCGGGGCAGTTCGCAATTCTATGCCCCTCTTTCTGGCAACCGAAGCATTTAAACACTTTCTTCTTTTTCATTTTCGGGTTGCGTGCGGCGTTACCATTACCACTGAACGCGGCAGAATCGTTCTTATCTCCATTTGTGTCACTCACTGTGACCGACTCCCTCTTGATCTCTTCACCGAGAAGTCTACACTCTACGAACTCCATCGTGATTTGCTCTTCGGGCTGACTCTCGATCGATGTAACAACCGTGTCGTACTCGGCATCCAAAGACAAAAGCAAACGGCACACGACGTCGATATCATCAATTTGTCCACCAGCATTTCTGAACAAACGAATGAGTCGGTCTTACTTCACGAAGTAATCCTGCAACGTACCACTTGAGTGGCGCAGCTCGAATAGCTCGCGATTTAGCTGCATACGCTTGGCAACACTTTTTCTCTCGTAGATTCGAACTAACGTATCCCACATCTGTTTCGGAGTGCTTTTACCTTGAAGCAACTCTAGCTGGTCATTGTGAATACGGGACACTATGAAGGATTTACACTTCTTATTTTTCTTCTGTCGTTCCGCGATATTTTTCGCTTTTTCCTTCTTCACAGCCTCCGTATCCGTCACAAGCACTTTAAACTTCTCTACGTCGTCGATTTCGCTCTCAATACACTCGACCAAGTCATGTTCTTCCAACAAGGTCGTCTTGCGAAATTTCCTCGAGACGAAGTTTTGGCCATCTAAGATGGCGACTCTGCGAATCTCTTCATGTGCGGATTCCGCCATTCTGAAGTTAAGCCACTTATCACTCCGCGTTTTCAATAGAATCGAAACTTTTACTTTTTCGCGCAATCCGGAACCGACTCTGGGCCCATAACCTAACAAGGCAACCCAGGAACAACAGGACGTCTCGGAATAAAACGAAGAACTCGTTAAATAGTATAAACGCGTCTTTACCATCCAAAGTAATCATATAGAGTGAGAAACAAAAATGGTTTCCGTGAGAGGCACGGGAGAACTCATTGGAAAGGTATCAGTTTATACACTGTGAAAGATTGTTACGCTAATTACACCTCAATATTCTGTACACTTAACAGTTGGCTGCGAAGTCTCTTACACATACTGTCTGCTTAATGAACTTGCGTTGTTAACGGGAAAAAGCCGTTGTTAAAAATAGAAATTCAGTTCGAAAAATTTAGCAGTACGGAGCACCTTCCGTAGTTGTGTCGCACTTGCAAGCACGACGCAGACTGACTTTGGTCTCGCTCACACAGGTCCATAAGAGTTATCAACATTAGCTGACTCTTCTGTGTGTGATGAGACATTCCTTTCAGTCTATAAATGACGCTTGCACAGCAGTGTGTGTAGTTAGGGATGAGCGATACATTCGCCTTCAGTTTTCGTTTCATCAATCTCATTTGTTTGACACGGCACAATACAATCAATCTCTTAGAACAGCGGTTCTCAACTTGGGGAACGTGTACCCCTAGGGGTACGCGACAGCCTTCAGGGGGTACGCGAAATAAAAATCAGTAATGGCGGACGAAGCAATTTTTCGTTATATTATTTAACAAGCTGACCCGCGCTGGCCCGCGTTGCTGCGCCAATAGGTTTACGGCAACCGCATATTAGAGATGGTCGGGTTTTGGGTTTTCAAAACCCGACGGGTTCGGGTCGGGTTCGGGTTTGAAAATTTTTGTACGTGTCGGGTACGGGTCGGGTTCGGGTTTGGTGAACAAAAAAACTTTCGGGTTCGGGTTTAAAAATGCCGGGTTTATGTCGGGTTTGGGTATGAAAACCCGACTATAAAATCTATGAAATCTCGGGTTAGGGTCGGGTTCGGGTTTCAAAATTTCGGGTTCGGGTCGGGTTTCATGGAAATAAAAATTTCGGGTTCGGGTCGGGTTCGGGTTTGAACGAAAAAAAAAGTTTCGGGTACAGGTTTGAAAAACATCAAACCCGACCATCTCTACCGCATATCTATTGAATGTACATAATTTTGATCAAATATTTACATTACCATGTTATATCTATAAGGCTCTATGTATTCTCCCCTAAAAATTGTTTTTATGAATCATGTTTTTACAATGATCCGATTTTTTATCAAAACTTTAACAAATACATTTGAAAAGAATTTAAAAACTTTACGGAATGTTCTGATACTAAGTTTATTATTTTGGCTAGGAATAGCTCAAGCATTATCCAAGTCTCTAATCAAGCAACACGTGCAAAAAGACCCACATACCAAACATGAATTGATTGAAGTCGGTTATTTCGATTAGAAATAATTTGAAGAGTGTATTTTACAAATAAATGGGTATCCATTAGTTGTGATAACCACCTCAACTGTTAAAGTTGGGTGGTAAACAATTATTTCCGTCATTATAAGATAATGGAGATTTCTGAAAACCGGAAGTCACCATCTTGCATTTCTAAACAGCGTCTTGTATGATTAAAGGTCTCTTGGGATTATTTCGATTCCAGAAATACCCATATTGGGTGGTGCTCGGTCATTTTATGTTGTTTTACAGAAACCGGAAGTCGCCATATTGGATTTCAAAATAGTCAATGAAGTCGATTTTCGGCCGTTGGTTATTATGGGTATATGGTCATTTTCGGTAACCGAACGTCGCCATTTTGCATTTTTGAATAGCGTCTGGACTGGTTTCCGATCCCTGGGCGTCATCCCGGTCTGGATCTGCACTGTCGATTTTTGGCTGTTTTTCAGCAAATGAAAGTTGCCACTTCGAATTTCAAAATAGTGTCTGGGGACGATTTTTGGCCAACGTGCATCATCTCGATTACAGAAATGCCTGTGTGTTGGGTGATTTTTTGTCATTTTCTGACACCGGAAATCGCCGTATTGGATTTTGAAACGGCGTCTGGATTTGATTCACGGTCTCTGGGCACCATTTGAAATACCGATATTGGGTGGTGTTTGGCCATTGAAGGCTGTTTCCCGAGAGCCGGAAGTCGCCACCTTGGATTTCAAACTGGCATGTGGATTTGTTTTCCGGTATCCGGGCATCATCTCGATTCCTAAATGATCATTCATGACCGTTTTCCAATAACCGTAAGTTGCCTTCGAATTAAAATATGACGATCCTACTGACACTAACAGTTTCTCCCGAGCCGGGACTCGAACATACGATGACTGGCTTCTTAGGCCAGCATCGTACCTCGAGACCAGCTGAGAGATTTTACCGAAAGTCGCCATCCTATAATTTATCTCGGTTCTGGAATGACTATTTCGGGCTGTTTTCCAGCAACCGGAAGTTGCCACTTCGAAGTTCAAAATGGCGTCTAGGGACGATTTTTGGCCTATGTACATCATCTTGATTGCAGAAGTGCCCATATTGGGTGATATTTGGTCATTTTCGGAAACCGTAAGTCACAATTTTTGATTTCAAAATAGTATCTAGAGTTGATTCCAGGTCTCTGGGCATTATCTCGATTCCAAAAGTAACGATGTTGGGTGGTATTCGGTTTTTTAAGAATGTTTTCTGTAAACTGGAAATCGTCATTTTGAATTTTAAAATGCTGTCTGGAGCCGGTTTTCTGTTGCTGGGTATCATTTTGGTTCAATAACAAACCATAATAGGCGGTATTTGATAATTTTCTGAAACCGGCAGTCGCCATCTTAGATTTCAAGATGGTGTCTAGATTTGATTTTCAGTCTCGGCACTGTTCTGGTTTAAAAAATATTTATATTGGGTGGTATTGGACCATTTTGGAATGTTCTCCAGAAACCGGAGAATGTCATCTTGACATCTTGGGTTGATTTTCGGTTTCGAAAATCCCAATATTAGCCTGTTGAGTTCAAAACATGTCTCCTCATTTTTCAACAGTTCACGTGATAACCTTACAATTTTGCCGCATATTGTTAGAAGCATGACTAATTTCCCAATCCATTGTTGTGAGAACGAAGAAAATCCGTTGGAAGCCAACATCAATAAAACACCCTTAAGAATTAATACACCCTGCAAAATTAGCAACCTGATTTGCAATACGAAAAATTCAATCCCCTCCTCTTGCACACGCTAGTGGAATGAAGCGAAACTAATGTATTAGAAACATATCCGATACGCAAAAACCTCTAGATACAAAATTTCAAGATGAACTATTAGAAGGTTAAGAAATAATGACGGTTGTTGTAATTTAAACATTGAATATCACGGGAATATAGCTCGTATCTCACGTGTACAGAATAACACAGTGATCTTGTTTGGTGTTTAGAAGTGTTATTGTTTGGCATTAAGGAGTTTACAATAAACAAATTTGTAGTTGCTCTCGTCTCCGCTTTTTCCCTTCCTGTATGAGATAGACATAATTTAAAGTGATAGAAACATATACGCTTCCAAACGACCTTTATTTACCAAATTAATAACCGAATAAGCGGTTTAAAAAATTAATAAAGGTTGACAACATTCATACCCCCCCCCCCTTTTTCTTAACTACGCCACTGAGATGTAGTAAAGTCTCAGATGAAAACCTCATATTCGAAACCACCTGTATATAAATTTTCACGATGTGATGTTTCATTTTAATACCTCACATACAATAAAATTTGTACATCCCCCCTTTGTACGCCACTGAGATAGAGAAAAATCAATTTTATAGAAACACACCCACTGATCGAAATTGGCACGATGAGCAAGTTAGGTGTTGAAAAGCTTACAAATAGTTAATAAAAGTCATTGTAATACATCAGCTACTATAAATTCTACATACCGAATTTAATACAGATTGGTCCAACAATTTTAAAATCATCAAAGATTGACATTAGTAACCTCCTCCCCTCATCATAACGACGCCTCTGAGGTACAGAAAGGTCGTCGTAACGTGGCAAAAATACATCCCCCCTTGCCTACGCTTACGAGATAGAGCAAAACTAATATTTTAGGATTACTCCCCGTACTCGAAAAACCCTATGTGCAAATTTTCACGGTAATCGGTCCAGTAGCTTTTGAGTCTTTAGGGAACAGACAGACAGACAGACAGACAGACAGACAGACAGACAGACAGAAAGACAGACAGACATTCGCATTTATAGATATAGATTAGTTTTTCAATCTTACACTTAAAACATGGCTGTTGCAATTAAGAAAACGATAGTTTAATTTAAAAGGTTGGCGAATGGTTGGACACGTGTCACTTGAGATCCTATTGTGGTCATTCACCTCTGTCCAGCAACTCCTATCCCAACCTCCACGTGGTGCCGACCGGGATACGAGTAACCTTAGCGGAGATCGGGTAACCAACCCCGGTGGAAACTTTGGCTGACTGGGAAGGGGGAATGTACGCGGCTGTTTCCCCATGTTAGAGGCGGCGTACAACAGCGTCTGATCCGGAGCGGGCGGCTGAATCATGAAACGCGGTGTCTCGCCAGCTATATCGAAGACGGCAGCCCCGTCGCGAGACTAGGTATCGCAGCCCTAGTAAAGCAGCATACTGAATATTAAATACTGCGAACAATCCAGATATAAATACGGAACGGAATAATCGGCATGGACCTAGGCGAACGAAAAAGGACAACGATTATTGGAAACTCGGTACTTGGAATGTAAGGACTCTACTCGAACCGGCACGCGCAAGTATCCTGGCTAGAGAGCTGCGGAAGGTGAATGTGGAGGTTGCAGCTATCCAAGAGGTGCGGTGGCAGAAATCGGGAGAACGCGAATTCCGAGCAGTAGATCCTATTGCGGGCACTTCATTTAAGTACCACATCTACTATAGTGGCGGCGTGAAAGCAGAAAGAGGAGTCGGTTTCGTGCTAATTGGGAAACAGATGAAGCGTGTCGTTAGATGGAGGCCGATCAGTGACCGTATATGCGTGTTGAGAATTAAGGGCAAATTCTTCAATTACAGCCTAATAAATGTGTACGCACCGACCAACGAGAAACCCGATGACGAAAAGGAGGAGTTCCATGAGCTCCTGGAAAAGACATACAATGAGTGCGCAGGACACGATATAGATTGTCATCGGAGATGCAAATGCACAGGTCGGGCAGGAAGACTTCTTCCGCCCCGTAACTGGTAGGGAAAGCTTCCACTCTACTACGAACGACAATGGCCTGAGGCTTGTTAATTTCGCTGCAGCTAGGGGGATGGCTATCTGTAGCACTTATTTCGCACGCCGGAACATACGTAAGCACACCTGGATGCACCCGAATGGAGAGCTTTGCTCTCAAATTGACCACGTTCTGATTGATGGACGGCACTTTTCAGACTTTACAGACGTGAGATCGTTCAGAGGACCGAACGTTGACTCGGATCACTATCTCGTAGTAGCCAAAATCCGCGCCAGGCTGTCCAACGTGCTGAAATCCAAGGCAACGAGGAGGATGCAGTTGAACATCCAGCGGCTATCAACTGAAGGAGTAGCTGCAGAGTACTCGCAGAAAGTTGATGAACGGATTGAGGAAAGAGCTGAAGGGAACCTGAATGAACAGTGGAGGCACATCCACAGTTCAATCAGCACTACAGCGCGAGAATTGTTGGGTACAATTGCGGCAGCTGCGCCCAATGAGTGGTTTGACGCTGAGTGCCAGCGAGTGACGGAAGAGAAGAACCGCGCCAGGGGTCACATGTTGGCCACGGCTGTGACTCGTCAGAGCATGGGTAGATATCGAGATGCAAGAGCCGCTGAAAAGAGACTCCACCGCCGGAAGAAACGACAGCATTGGGAGCGTATTCTTGCGGAGGCGGAAGGTTGCTTCTCCAGGCACGATGCGAGGAGCTTCTACAAGAAGGTCAACGGAATCAGGAATCGAAACGTGTCAGCCGCTGTCATTGCAACGATAGGGAGGGGAACCTGATAACCAATAAAACAGAGGTGGCCAGGCGTTGGAGGGAACATTTCAGTGTGCTGTTGAACGGTGAGAGAAACAGTGGAGTCGAAAGGAGCAGGATGACTATTGAGAATGATGGTCAAGCTGTGGATCCACCATCCATGGACGAGGTGAAGAAAGCAGTGAAAGAGCTGAGAAACTGCAAGGCAGCTGGGAAGGACGGCATTCCCGCCGAACTCTTCAAAGTCGGGAGCGAACAGCTGTATCGTGTAATCCATCGGATCATGCTGAGAATGTGGTCTGATGAAGAATTGCCCTCGGACTGGTTAGAGGGTCTCATATGCCCGATCTACAAAAAAGGCCATCGCCTGAACTGTAGCAATTATCGGGGCATAACACTTCTCAATACCGTGTACAAAATTCTCTCCCGTATCCTGTTCCACAGACTGAGGCCGTTGCAGGAGACCTTTGTTGGCGAGTGCCAATGCGGTTTTCGAGGGGGACGCTCCACGACGGACCAAATGTTTACCTTGCGACAAATCCTCGATAAATTTCTAGAATACAACTTGCAGACGCACCATCTGTTCATAGACTTCAGGGCAGCGTACGATTCAGTCAAGAGGAATGAGCTATGACAGATTATGATGGAACATGGCTTCCCAACAAAGCTGATTAGGCTGATACGTGCCACCCTTGAAGGTTCTACATCAAGCGTCAGGATAGCCTGTGAGATATCGGACTCGTTCGTGACGTTAGATGGTTTGAAGCAGGGTGACGGGCTGTCGAACTTATTGTTTAACATCGCATTGGAAGGTGCTATACGGAGGGCTGGTGTGCAGAGAAGCGGCACTATCATTACGAAGTCGCACATGCTTCTCGGTTTTGCGGACGATATCGACATCATTGGTATCAACTGTAAAGCTGTGGAAGAGGCCTTCGGACCTCTCAGGAGAGAAGCTGCGAGATAAGGGCTTGTCATAAACTCTGCCAAAACGAAATACATGGTGGCTGGCAGAGTGCGTGGTAGTCCGTCGGAGGTTGGTGCTGCGGTGGTGCTAGATGGGGAAACATTTGAAGTAGTCGACGAATTTATTTACCTGGGCACATTAGTGACATGTGACAACGAGGTTAGCCGTGAGATAAAGAGGCGGATAGCAGCCGCAAACAGGGCCTTTTACGGATTACGTAACCAGCTAAGGTCCCGCAGTCTGCAAACCCGAACTAAACTTGCACTCTATAAAACACTGATTCTTCCGGTGGCCCTCTACGGCCATGAATCATGGACGCTGAAAGAGGCTGATCGGCGAGCTCTTGGTGTTTTTGAGCGTAGGATTTTGCGTTCAATCCTTGGCGGCAAACTAGAAAATGGTGTTTAGCGCAGACGCATGAACCATGAAGTGTACCGGCGGATATAGTCAAGCGGATGAAACACGGCAGGCTTCAGTGGGCTGGGCATGTGGCGAGAATGCCGGATGAGCGTCAAGCGAAGGCAATATTTAGCAGGAATCCCGATAGAGGTCGACGACTTCGAGGTAGACCCCGCACTCGTTGGATGTGTGCTGTCGGCGAGGATGCATGCGAAATAGGTGTTAGGGGCAATTGAAGGATAGCAGCCCAAGACCGAGGGACATGGCGACGTATTCTGGATTCGGCATTGGATCGATAATCGGTCTGTCGCCTTTAAAGTAAAGGAAGTAAGTTTAATTTAAAATCTGAACTAGACTACATAACGCGATCTACCACTACTCTCACCCTCTCTGCGAAAACAAACCAAGCCAGAGGGTGCGATTGATTTGGAAAGTGTTGAAATACCCACTGTTTTCAACTCTGCTATAGTTTTTCGTCCTCGGCAAGGAGAAAAGTCAAACCCCAGTTCTTTTTAGAGCTTCCAAGAGTTGATTGATTGACGCTTGCTCCCTTTGCTTGTTCCACCGAATACAGTCCACTTTGCTATAGCAAGAGTTCTCCCCAGACCGAACATAAATTTTGGTCCATCCCGAACCGGATTGCAGTAACCTGTCGAACGTAGCTGCTGCTAGTGCTACTGCTGCTGCTGTCGATTCAAACCGCGCGCGAAGCGAAGTAGTTAGTAAATCGCGTTCGTAAAAAAAAGTCAAAATGTCAGTGCTACATTCGCCGAGACAAGAGCAGCATAACACCCCTGCTGCTACTGATGCGGTTATACAAACGGAAAATCTAGCTCAATCTCCGAATGATACTTCATCGTTCCACGGATCCGACGAATGGGAGATGCAAATGGATGCTGCTAAAACGCAGGAGTATAAAGGATTAGTGCGCCAGAGAACTGCTGCGAAACAGAAGTTGATGCGAATCAACCGGACACTAATCACTTCAACGCCTGGATTGGCACAACTTGAAGTGTTGTCTACAAATTTGAGTGTCAATTACGCCGAGTACAACCAAATTCATAACAAGATATTAGCCTTTGTACCCGATGAAGCGATCGATGCACAGGATGATGAGTATGCAAACTTTGAGGAGCTGTTCTACAATGTTTCCAATGCAGTGGAAGAGTTATTATTGGAGCGAAAACACGGATTGCCACACAAACTCCTTCCGTAAGTCCCACAGCACCTCAGGTCATCGTCCAGCAACAACCGTTGAAAGCACCAATTCGATCTTTAGATGGAAGCCGGAATTCAAGGCTATCTTTCAAAACTTAATGGCTAATTCGGGGGATACGGATGCCATAAAACTGTATCATCTCGACAAGGCGTTGACTGGAGTTGCCGCTGGAATTTTAGATTCTGAGTGAAGGCAACTATGCTAAAATTGAAGAAAATGACATCGGAGTCCCACAAGGAATTGCGAGGAATCATACCTTCAACAAGAAATCACCGGAGTATCGGAGCATATTATTGTATATCTGCTTATTTCTGCCTTGGACAAGGCAACTCGTAAGTCGTGGGAAGCCACTCAGAAGAAAGGAGAGCTGCCAAATTACAAACAAGTCAACGAGTTTCTGAAATCCAGATGTCAGATTCTGGAAAACTGTGAAGCGGCTTTCCAAACAGCACCTCCAATTTTCAAAAGCAAGCAGCAACCAACGAAAGTTTTGCCACAGAAGAGCCACACCGTCTCGGCAAGTACACCTCAAACTTGTGAGATTTGCGGTGGTGATCATCGGAACTACCAATGCAACGCGCTAATTCACCTGACGGCATCCCAGAAAAATGAAAAGATACGAGCCGCTGGAGTTTGCTTTAACTGCCTGCGGAAAGGGCACCGTTCCAAAGAATGTCCTTCCAACAAGAAATGCCATAAGTGTCAACGACGTCACCCCACGTTGCTCCATGATGATGGAGTACCCAATTTGGAGAAACCGTCCAACGTTTCTCTTCCCGCGGAAGCAGTGACAAGCACACCACCGGTTCCGGCTGCTTCAAATCAACCATCCACATCGAAGCAGAAGATTCCTGCCATCATAGAGCCACCTGTGTCTACGACCGGTTCATCTGCTTACCGCAGTGGTACATGTGTTTGACCAGGAGAACCATCCTCATCCATGCCGCGTTCTATTGGATAGCGGATCTCAAGTGAACTTTGTGACTGAAGATATGGCCAACCGTCTTGGTCTCCCAAAGAAACCCGCCAACGTTCCGATTGTTGGTATCAACGCACTGCGATCCCACGCTCGGGATAAAATCACCTTGAAGTTCAAATCCCGAGTGTCGAACTTCCAAGCAAGTCTCTAGTGCCTGATTACACCGAAAGTAACTGGTACAATACCAGTGTCGAAAATCAACACCACACACTGGAATCTCCCCGAAGGAGTGGTTTTGGCCGATCCCGGCTTCAATACGCCACAAAAAGTTGACCTGCTAATTGGTGCTGAGCTGTTCTTCGATATCCTGAAACCGAGCCAATTAAGCCTAGATGATAACCTGCCACAGCTGAGAGATACTCATCTAGGATGGATTGTATCTGGTGTCATCGTCGAGCCACAAATGTCCAACATTTCCGTCCAGCATGCCAACCACACTTCCCTTTAAGATATCGATGCAGCAGTTCTGGGAAATCGAGGAAGTGTCTGATGTTCCGAAGTTGTCAACCGAAGAAATGGCTTGCGAAGCGCACTTTCTATCAACGTACCAACGTGATGAGAGCGGTAGATTTATAGTGCGGTTACCATTCAACGAGAACGCTCCTAAATTGGGTGACTGTCGTGCACTGGCCCTGAAGAGGTTCTTGATCCAAGAAAAACGCTTGATGAATAATCCAGAGCTACAGGCGCAGTACGTTGAGTTCATTCAGGAGTACGAGGCTCTCGGCCATTGTCGGGAGATTTTTGAGGCCAATGATCCACCTAACCAGCAGAAGTATTGTCTTCCTCATCACGCGGTATCACGTCCATCCAGCTCGAGCACGAAGTATCGGGTCGTTTTTAATGGAAGTGCAAAGTCCTCATTAGAGCAGCTGTCCTTAAACGAAGTTCTTCAAGTGGGTTCAGTAGTACAGAATGATTTGCATTTCATCATTCTTCGCTTCAGAAAATTTAAGATTGCGTTTTCCGGGGACATTGCCAAAATGTACCGGCAAGTACTTCACGCGCCTCAAGACCGACGTTTTCTTCGTATTTTCTGGAGAGCCCATCCATCACAACCACTGCGAGTTCTAGAACTTTGTTCGGTGACTTACGGAACAGCATCCGCTCCTTACCTCGCGACAAGGTGCTTGGTACAGCTCGTCGAAGAAGAAGGCGAATCTTTTCCTATCGCCGCTCGCATCGTGAAGGAAGAAACTTATATGGACGATGTGCTTTCCGGTGCAGGCTCGATAGAAGAGGCCATCGTCGGATTCCCGATACGCAAGTGGTGTTAGAATTCTCCTGAATTTCTCGAGCACATTCCTATAAAAGATCAAGAAAAGAGGGTGCCGTTGGCTGAACGAGGAGTAAACGAGGCTATCAAGGTTCTCGGACTGCTATGGGATTCATCTGCCGATACCTTGTACATCGCAAATGATACGAAGCAGTTGCCGTATCCTCAACACCGTATCACTAAGAGGACGATGTACTCAGAAATCACAAAATTTTTCGACCCTCTAGGATTGATCTCTCCAGTAATTGTTTTGGCAAAACTCCTGGTTCAACGACTGTGGCAACTTAAGATCGTATGGGACGATCCGGTCGATGAAGACACAGCGCGACAATGGAATGAACTGCAAGTCTCGATGTCTTTGCTAGCACACATCGCCATTCCAAGATGCGTCACCTTTGAAGGAGCCATTGCTCACGAGCTGCATGGTTTTTCTGACGCCTCCACCGTGGCATATGGGGCTTGTATCTACCTGCGTAGCCTATTTGCCGACGGTTCAACCAAGCTGCGTCTACTTACCAGTAAGTCAAAGGTAGCTCCTTTGGAGGAATTTTCAATACCTCGCAAAGAGTTATGCGCCGCGCGGCTATTGACGCGGTTGTTAGTAAAAGTCATACCTGCCTTGGATATGAAACTCCGAGAGATTGTGCTTTGGTGTGACAGCACAATTGTCCTGGCTTGGATCAAGAAGCCGCTCAACCAGCTCCAGTTGTATGTCCGGAATTGAATCGCCATAATCCAACAACACACTAGTGGATACCGCTGGGAATACGTTCGATCGCAGCAGAACCCAGCCGACACCGTTTCTCGTGGTCAACTACCAGAGGGTTTGAAAGACAACAACCTTCGGTGGAACGGCCCCGAGTTTCTCCAGCGAGTGGTATACGATACCGATACACCCGAAGAAATTCCCGAACTTTCCGAATTGAAAGAACCAGTCGTCATTGCAGCTGTGAATGTTGTACCATTTCCGTTTTTCTCCAGATACAGTAGCTTCCGTAAGATCCAACGTGTTATGAGCTACGTCCTGCGATTCATTGCCAACTGTCGAATCAAACCATCTCTGAACTGCACTCGGCTACCGAAGCTATCATACGCGTGGTTCAACAAGTTCACCTGGCTGACGAAATTCATCGAGTCATCAACAATGAACCCTGCAAGAAGTTGGCAAATTTGCGTCCTGTTTTCACCAACGGCTTACTTCGTGTGGGTGGTCGATTGGACCGCTCCCATCTACCGTTTGAAAGCCGCCATCCCATCATCTTAGCGGACAAGGACCCGGTAGTACGCCTTCTAATCTGGCAAATGCACATCGAACAGCTTCACATCGGGCAGTCTGGATTGATGAACGCCATGAGACAACGTTACTGGCTTTTGAACGCTCGATCAACAATTCGGCAGATTACACGCAAGTGTATCAGATGCTTCCGGGTTAACCCAACCAACACAACTCAACTAATGGGGAACTTGCCAGTATCAAGAGTGGTACCGTCGCCCCCATTCGCAATCACCGGTGTGGACTATGCTGGCCAGTTTTTAATAAAACAAGGTGGAAGCCGTCCGACCCTGGTCAAAGCTTACGTGGCTGTCTTCGTGTGCATGACAACCAAGGCCGTGCATTTAGAGGTGGTTTCCGACTTAAGCACGGATGCTTTCTTGGCGTCGTTGAAGCGTTTCATAGGCCGGAGAGGATTAGTCCAGCAGCTGCACTCGGATAACGCCACTAATTTCCGAGGTGCTCATCACGAATTGAATGAGTTGTTTCGACAATTTCGAAGTCAGCAGTCTGTGGATACCATTAGAGATTTTTGTTCGTCGTGTGAAATTGAGTAGCATTTCATCCCGCCGGACGCACCAGAATTCGGCGGGCTTTGGGAAGCTGCAGTTAAATCCGCAAAGACACACCTGAAGCGCATCATCGGGAACGTAAGGCTGACGTTCGAAGAACTAACTACTGTTATGGTTGAGATCGAGGCTGTGATGAACTCTCGACCACTTTTCTCCGTCTCCAACGATTCAGCAGATCCGACGGTTATCACACCTGCCCACTATTTAATTGGACGCCCTCTTACTGCCATCCCAGAACCGTCTCTGGAGGACATCAAGGCAACCCGCCTTACGCGATGGCAGCACCTACAACTGTTGCGGGAGCATTTTTGGCGAGCGTGGAGTCGTGACTACCTAAATACGCTCCAACCCCGAAAGAAGAATCTACGTGCCAGACCAAACATCCGTAACAATATGACTGTGTTGCTTCATGATCGGAACCAGCCCCCACTCAACTGGAAGTTGGGTCGAATAACAGCTGTTTACCCTGGTGACGACGGTTTAGTTCGTACCGTTGACGTCATGGTTGGAGGTTCCGTCTTCCGACGCCCTATAAACAAGATTTCGGTCCTGCCCATAGAAGACAATGTCCCAGGTATTGATAAAGTTGAGTAACCTCAACCGGGGGGGAGAATGTTCCGTCTCCGCCGAAAGCAGATCATTCACTGCTATGTTGTTACTGTCGACAACATACGCGGCATCGGTATTCATTCCGACAGAAACCGAACAACCAATCAGCGAAGACCACCAAACCCCACCTCCAGCGCGACGCTATAAAAACAGCAGTCGCATCGTGAAGTTTTTCAGTTTTTGTTTTAATCATCGTTCTGTTCTTCTGCAAGAAGAAGAAAATAAAAGTAGTTAAGAAATACCCACTGTGTTCAACTCTGCTATAGTTTTTCGTCCTCGGCAAGGAGAAAAGTCAAACCCCAGTTCTTTTCAGAGCATCCAAGAGTTGATTGATTGACGCTTGCTCCCTTTGCTTGTTCCACCGAATACAGTCCACTTTGCTATAGCAAGAGTTCTCCCCAGACCGAACCCCTGCATTTTGAACGTTTCCAGTTCAGTGTCTTCGGGGAACATTTTTAGATAGTCAACGTATCTGGCTACCGAATAGTTGAACCTGGGCGTGATCTTTTACAGCCTTCCAGAATTTTCTCTTTGGCTGGTCAGTTTCCTTGGTAGAGTCTTTAGTTATTTACAACCAAGAACGACAAAGCTGTTCATTTTCTTCTTCGAAAAAGCCACAAAAATGAGTTGTGAATTGATGTGAAAAATCTTTGTTTTGTTTATCCCACAACATTCGCAAAACGCTTACATGGAAATAGCTTACTCACCAATTGGTAGCTTGAGAAGGGTCTTAGAACGATCTATTTCTTATTTGGTCGGCGTGCGACCAGACCGAATCAAGCGCCATTTTTTTGAAAATTGAGTTTTTAACACTAGTGGATGTTAAAATTGATAATCTATCTTTCACGAAAAAACGAAATCATTTGAACAGTTTATAATGGTATTTTTACAAAATTTCTCTGCAGCAGCTTGCAGGAAGCATACGGGGTGAGTAAACTTTGATCACCGATTACTCGAAATAATGTTTTTGGCGCTTGGTTCGGTCTGGTCGCACGCCGACCATTTGTTTATTTGTATATTTGTTTTACACCAGATCTAAACTGGAAAATTTTGAAACGTATACCAGTTTCAAAATTTTTCAGATTAGATCTGGTGTAAAACAAAATTTATAGCGCCAGTGCAGCAGTAAATTTGAGTTTGTTCCAGAAAAATAGAACAAAACAACGATTTAGACCACCGCTAAAGATGCCCTTATACCTGTTTGACATTGGTCGTTCAAAAGCAGTGTTGCTCACAATATTTTTTTGAAAACTGAAAGAATGTTGTTTAGGTTTTATGGTTTAAGTTCAACAAAAAGAAATGTTTTCAAACATAAGTACATGACTAATGTCGTTTTCGATTTTGTGGGTGCAACTTTTCTGTACATTCAGAGTGTTCGCGAACCACTCTAGTATAGTTGCTGTCAAATTTATCACATGTCCAGTTTTTAACGAAAATTGGAGTATTTTGAATGGCAATGGTTGTTCCTAACAATAGATGGTAAATAATCACCTTGAAAAATCAATAGTGTGTGTTACACAAAAAAAACGAAAACGATATACTCAAGTACTAAGCATTTTGTGGAATTTATCAAAAAAATTTCCTGTGCATTATTACGACTCGCACCCGGTGCAAAATCTTTGAGAGTTCCTCAGAGAATTTTACATCAGCTCCACAGTAATGCACTGTTTTTGACTTTCCATTGATACCTAAGTAACCATTACCATTACGCATCGCGCAATGGTTTTGAACTGTCGGTATAAAATGAGTTATTCTATGAATCTGGCGGCACTGAGGGCCTGAGGGGTCCGAAAATTCAAAGCGTTCTAGCTTTTCGAAAAAAAAAAATCTCATAAAAATATTGTCTAAATTAAAATACTGACTTTAGATTTTTGTACCGGTTGTAAAAAAAGGCTTATGTTTCTGGAAACTCAAGTAACCAAATATGTATTCAATGCATGAATATTTCACGCTGTTGGTGTTGTTTCTGCGGATGAAGCGTGAAATTCAGTAAGTTCGAAAAGGTCTGAAACCGCATTAAAGTATTTGTCACTTTATTCAGTGTGGTCAACTGTTTTCTACACATGCTAACGTGCCCAAAAATGGGCGTTTCGTTTAAGTTTTTTGTATCAAGGGACAGCATGGCAGGTCTTTTCAAACTATTCATTTAGACGCAAATTTTCCATCATTAAGGCATGGTTGCCCCGACAATGCAAGTTCATAGTTGCTATAAGTATATACTATCAGTTCGTATATAAGTACATAGGACCCAATTTTTTTCATCCAGTTCCCCCTATGTGATTATATGCAAGCTTTAACTCTGCTACGTTTACCAAAACAGGTTTTTTAAACACGAAACGCCCAATGACAACCCAGGAAATTAGCAAAATCATCTCGGAAAATAATAAACTTCACCCTACTTTTATAGACAGCATTTAAGTTACATCGAAAATGGCTTCCTACATAAAGGAGACAAAAGTGAGGAATTATTTCACTAAAATAAATTTACAAGCTTTTTATTTACGTCATCGTTAAGGAAGAACATTGAAAAGCGATCGTGACGATGACGATCCTGAAAAATACATATTTAGGATGTCACCCTCGTACGCCTACATTCGCTTCATGCAACTCTTGGCGAAAGTAAGCTATCGTTCAACTATGGCTAAATCATTGTGGTGAGTAGCGACAACCTGGTTTCTAAAGCACGAGAAATCGCCATTCGGAATGCGTTGAAAGCGAATTAGTGAGCTTCTATATGACGGTGAGAATAACAGGATTTAGCACGCAGATTTGTCAATATATATGGATTAGTATCAGAGATCACAATGAAGAAATATTTAAGAGTTTCTACGTAATCCTAACGTTAATCAACAATTAAATGGGAGTATGAAACATATACTGAGGAAATCGAACATACGCTATGATGATATTTTTTTCTAAGCCTCTGTGAAACTGTTAGATCTCGTTCTTTTTCACATTCTCGTAGAATTATATAGGTACGCTTCTATCAATTGGACTGTGCAACGACGAGGCACAGGAAGCACGAAACACATTCAAATTCAAACCGTTCACGCCAGAAGAAATCAGAAAACACATTGCATTTAGTGACATGCTGCTTATCTATGGCAATGAAAAAACATCAAACAACAAACCAATGCTTTTAATGAAAAACATTCCAGCTTAAAGTTAGATTCGGTTTTGATTTCGTTTCTCGCACACAGAGAAAGAAACAAACTTGTCGCTATCGTGTAAAATAACAAAACAATTAGAAATACTCTATATCACAATTAAAGAAGTTAATATATTTTCCTGTCACTCGCCGAAACCTTGATAACTACCGAAAAACGTGTAATTGAGCTCTTGCCATTTTAAGTTATTGAAATACACGTTTTTTTTAATGCGTGAAGTTATATGCTGGGTTGGAGCCAACCTAGCATGAGTGTAATCGATTTAATGTCAAACAATTTTTAAATTTAAAATTTTCGCTTGAATCGTTCTGGTTTCCAATTTCAGATACTTTCGTTGAGTTTGCTTTTTGCTTAGATAGGAAAATTTTACACAATTCGCTTAATTAAAAGATTGCCTTGGTAGTGCAGCTACGAACAAAGGTTTGAATATGTATGAAATGACAGCGATTTAATAAGAGATCCATCTTTTTAGTATATATTATTATTTATAACGTTTCAACGTCTCAGCAATCAGAAATTGATGATGATGATGGTCCCACCTCATACCCCTACATCGGTTTGAGCTGGTCGATTTATCTATGAAAGATATTATTCAGAGACATACAATGTAACCAGTAGGCAAACAAATAACGGACTGGTTTTAATACAGATATAGTAGCCCTTCAAAAGAATACCAAGAATTTGAAAATAAAAAAAAAAGATTTTCAATAACATCGTTGATCAAAGGCTCATCCAGAACATTTCCAACCCGAAAATTATCTGGATTTGGTTAAGAATCGAACCTAACATTTAGGAGCTTTAACTAATCAGAATTGGTTCTGGATAACGATCCAGAACTACGAGAGAGATCCTATGATACTATAGTTCTCGATAACGAGCTTTACAGTCCACATGCAAACCCAAGCCTTTTCAGTTTTTTCTCCCAACCCTTTGTTCTAAATCGTGAAAACAGATAAATATTAAAATTCTTGATAAAGATATATATATATATATATATATATATATATATATATATATATATATATATATATATATATATATATATATATATATATATATATATATATATATATATATATATATATATATATATATATATATATATATATATATATATATATATATATATATATATATATATATATATATATATATATATATATATATATATATATATATATATATATATATATATATATATATATATATATATATATATATACTTTTACAAACCAAAAAGCAACTTATCAACCCGATATGCCTTTTGTTTCAATTTCAGGGGTTTAACCATGATGTACTCAGTATCTAGATTGTCTATGTCAGTCTACACGCGCGTGGCTCAAACATGTGTAGTCAACTCATTTTTTTAACTCTACTGTTTAATGTTATTAGCTATATTCAAACTATATTCAGATATATTCATTGCCAGCGGATTACGCAAGTCAGTTGACACACGATGGTGGAGCATTCTATACCAACGACACTATAAACTTGGCAAAACCCCACTATTTGACATCTTGGCCACCGGTATTGCATGCTGCAGCGCTGTGGCTTAATGCTGAAGGATTTGCTAAAAATGAACATGACTTCACAGTGACAAAAGCCAGCAACGCAAACGATATACCTAGTGGTAAAACTATAGATAGGTTTAATCACGCAACTGGGGTGGTGTGTGGTACGATCTCTCACGGTAGTCTCAGTGCTGACCGTTTTCATCTGGTATTCGGCATATGTATGGAAGCTCTCTGTAGTGCTCGAACAAACGAAAAACTGGATAGTGTTATTGCGTGTTTGCAATGTTTGTATACAATTTTCGATTCAAAATGGGCACGTTTAATGTCATCCAAAAATAAATCGCTGCCTGTTTAGCTATGTAATGTTTTACATCGTTTGATACCTACGAGGGATAGTGTTGAAGTTCAGTTTCTATGTATTCTGATATTGAAGCAGACTATTAAAGCTAGCAGTGAATCCTTGGAGTTGGAGAAACAAGCTGAAGAAAAATCTAAAGATGAGAACGATGGCAATGTCGATGTTGATATTCTCGTGGAAGGAGGAGAGGAAGGCGAAATTTTGCCTGGCAAATCACATGTATACGCGGTAATGGAAGTGATTCTATGTCTCCTGGCACGTCAAATTCCTGCCATGAACCCATCGCAGAGCGCTCGCGTTACCACCGAACAACTGCAACGTCAGATGACGCAAGCAAAAAATGGCCGGTTCAAATTATCCGAGGACAACAGCCTGCTGGTGGCGACTGCCATTCAAAGTATGTCGGATCTTACGAAGCTTTGCTCACCAACAGGCGCAGTGTCTATTCTTCTGACAATACTATACCTCACCACCAGTGTCATAAAAGAAGTGGCCACCAAATCAATCAATGATGAAACTATCATAGCCAATTCTAACATAATCCAAGCGGCACTGCAACTGTTATAAGCCCTAACCACCAATTGCAAGCCAAACACGAACTTTCATCCGATGAATGGAAAAATTTGTTATAGAGCGCATTAGGAAAGATCACCAAAACGGGATGCGAAGAGACTAAACTGGATGAAGTGACTATGATGCTGGCTATCGCTGTCTTCCTACTACACACACCATCGTCCCTGGTAGCGGTACCGAACTTGCAGTACCCCTGTATTTTTCATTTTCGACAGTGCTTAATAAGTGGATCCCCGATGGTACGACTGAAGTGTGTACAAACTATGCGATCCATTTTCATCAACACGGATTTAAAAATCGCAACTCCCTATATCCATGCCCTGGCACCGCGACTCGTTGAAATACTTTTAGCTGAAAACAACAGATGTCCCCAAAATGACATGGAACTTGCATTTATTCTGGAAGGCATAACCAGTTTAGAAGCTTTGACAGTGATAGCTGAGCCAAACAACCGTACACAAGTAACGAAAATGTGGAATTTGAATTATGACTATTAAAAAAAACATTTAGGATAAACAATCATAACCATAATTCTGCATGCCTAACCGCCCGTTACCGGTTTGTTTGTGTAAAATACAAATATCTACTTTTCGTTTAAAGAACCCGATGGAATAAAAAAGCATGTTTCTAACAGTTATAATTTTATTCAGATTGACTATGATGGCAGTATGCATAAATAGAAGTATTTACTAAACCGGACTTTCAAAAGCCACGTTTGTTTAAAATGTAGATTGCATAAACATGTGATGCATTAGTTTGAGTTTTTTTACTATCTCAAACAAATAATTGTTTTATCTAGGGCATTCGGACGGATCCTTTCGCAAATTTCAATTTTTAATAACAAAACAAAATCCATCGTCATCAATGAACATAATAACTTAGTGTACCAGATATATTAAAAAAAAAGATACTTGAATATTGCAATCTTCTTCATTAATTCACAAAAAAATTCGTTGAAATCTGTCTACAAACAGATTTCAACATCATTTGGGTTTTTAGCCGCAATGAACAGAACAGTGTCGCCGGGAAAAAAATTTACATCGCAAAACCGTAAAACTCGCTTCATGTCAATAATATAAATTATAAACAAAATGGGGTGAACCGTTCTCTTATTTCGACTCCTTTTTCTGTTCATTGGACCATTATTTCAATCGCGATCGGTATTTAACACTATATGGTTTTTGAAATCATCCAGCTTTCTAGCAACACTGGTCTCAATGTTTGCCAGATTCTCACGAAGAGAATCGCTGACAGATTTTAAAATAGTCTCGATCGCGTTAGAAACAGCAACATTTATCTGGTTTTCAATTTTGTTTTGATTATTCGTGAGCGACAGATGATAAGGCATCTCTCATCTTTGTCAATCCACTCAAAACATTATCTTTCCCACCGTCATCACAGGCTGATAAACACGAAACACACTTAAACACAATATTCTCATTATCATTCACGACTTTCGCTGCTTTTTTCGTAAGGGGCGTGCAAACTCTGTGAAACTGAGATTTGCATTTACCGACGCAAATAACTGGATCGTCGCTAATGCGAATGATATTACCACATTTGCCACAATCCATCTTCCCGCTGCAAACAAGCCGAAGCAGCTGCAGACAAATACACTGGACTCGTCCAGCAGCAACGGAGGGTAAAGGCAAATGAACAATGAAAAAACACAACAATGAAATTTCAATCAGCAGCCGTAGCGTCTAAATAACATAGATGCGTTGGTCGGCGCTGGTATAAAATAAATCGGTGAAAAACAAAATAAATTGAAGGCATGCAAAGACACTTCTACTTATCCGTTGAGATATCCAATTTTGCCGTCGGATCACTAGCACTGGATCACCTAAAGCACTTGATTTCACACATAAAAAAACCTTTTTTATTAGAACACCAGTGGTACACAAGCTACCATGCTCACCGTCATCAACCTGTAACCTGAAATGCACTGTTAGATAAAATTGCAGCAAATACTAGAGTTGCAATTTCCTCTACTATTTGTTTTAATGGAATATAAGAATAACGTAGTCCAACGTCCCTTCTACCCTTCTACTTTTTTCTACAGCTTATCACCCTCAAATTAAAGGGTGTCCACGATGAAATTGCCACACACAAAATTGATTCGCAAAATTCGAGTTTTCATCCGATTGCCATCAAATTTTCAGGGATTGAAAAATAACTAATAAACTTCATTTTACCATTTTACTCGTATTTTATTTACAGTCCTTACGCAAATGCCCGCACCTTGGCCTTAACCCCGGCCATAAGATTGTGCACAACCTGTGAATCAACCGTTTTTTGCATGTAAACCCATACTTTCTTCAGTTCCTCGACTGTCCTCACTACCTTAGGTTGTTTAAGAAGGTGCTGCTTTATAATCGCCCAGTACTTTTCGATGGGGCGGAGCTCCGGAGTGTTGGGAGGGTTGAACATTTTCGGCACCTTTTTGACCTTATTGTCCGCATACCACTTCAGCACGTCCTTGGATTAGTGGCATGAGGCCAAGCCGGCCAGAAGATTGTTGGGACGTTGTGGGCCTTCAAGAGAAGAAGCAGCCGCTTCTGGAGGCACTCTTTCATGTACACCTGTCCGTTCATTGAAGGCCCCAACTACGCGGTTGTGATTTTTGGTGTTGTACGGAATACTTTTTCCTTCACTTCTGGGCTTCCGATCGGTGGTCAATCGTTCCTCGAACCGCCTAATCACTCGCGACACCGTGGAATTCGCGATTCCCAACGTTTCAGCGATGGAACGATGCGAGAGATCCTTGTTCTCGTGATGAATGCGCAAGATTTTATCACGCACGAGCTGTTCTTTCGACTCCATTTCCGCGAGTTTTGATCACAGGACTTGAAAACTTGCAGGATGTAAATAATGCACTATGAAATTAATCTACCCAAATTTTTATTAAATTCTACCCAACGGTTGAAAAGTTAGATCAATTTCATGGTGTGGCAATTTCATCATGTAAACCCTTTATAGGTTCTCTTGAAAGGAATCATAGATGTTTAATCGAATATCTACGATCCTTTATATCCGAGCACCAGTCTGATTGGGATGATTGGGCACCATTCTATGCATTCAACTGCAATACAACACCTTATAGTAATCATGAATTTACATCATATGAATTATTTGGGACTAAAGCGAAATTACCACAAAAACAGTATACAGACAAAACTGATCCAGTATACGTTGAACCTATAGGATCGAATAGCAACGATTGTTCAAGCTACCAAATCGGCGACACTGCCGCTCAGTAATTTATCTATTGTGACGCAACACCTCGCGAATTTTCCAATGTTTCGTCACGTTGGCATCAGAATTCAATAAACCTAAGAAAAATGTAATCTAGAACAATAGCCTGCTACCGAGTTCAAGCAGTTTGCACGCAAAACAAAACAATTTTAACTAGCTTGCCGCATAGTTCACTTAACACGCAGGAAACACCTTGCAACAACATAGCATTCCAGAGCATCCCTATTATGAATCGTTGGCGAAACCGATAAATGACAAAACATCATTATTCTGAATCGTTTAAAATAAAAACCAAGCGTCCTAGTTATAAGTCGTCGAACGATCGGTGGCTTACGAAATGTAAACATCCTAACGATCATGCCACTTTATGTTTACCTTTTCAATTTACCTATAATCAAAACAGAAGCCGGAGGCACAGCGTCACTCACGGTTGCCCTTAGGCGCTCATGGTTGCGCGCGATACCGAGAGCTTGCGCGCTCTCGGATACTCACAGTAGTGCTCGAACAAATATCGTACGCACTAGCACGTGCTCTGATGCACGCGCTCCATAACGTTCGCGGCATATAATCACATGTTCTAAAATTCAACTCGAAAATGAAACAGGGTAAGAATTACCATAGGCTAGAATAGATCCGCTAGATAGGCGCTAACTCAAGATCGGAGGGGAAGAGTCTCCCGCTTTGAGTTACACAGGGTCGTATTTAAGGAAAAAAAATGTAAGTTTAATAAATCAATCACTTCCATCATCAATCATAAATCAATCACTTCCAACATCATCATCATCATTCCATTATCATCTACCTCTTATGGAGTGGTTCCGTGTACGTACAGTGCACGTACAGGACTTCGTATGTTTCATTTTTAAATAATCACTAGTCCTGATAGAGAATGCCTCTACACTAGGGTGTCCCAAAAAAAATCGATGTTGAAAAAGTCAAGGTGCTCAGCCCTAAATTGAAAGCTAATGTTATTTATAGCATTTTTGTAGAACATTTCGACGTTCTAAAAGGTCGTTTTCAGATTGCCCAAACGCGATTTATGAAAAAATGACTTTTAGGCTACAAACCCACTTATTTGCACTTTTTTCAATTCTGTTCGATTCCTACATTTTTTCGTACATATTTTTATTTTTTGGGGTTGTTTTTTAATACTACGTCTTTCTTCACTATACTAAGGTACATTCTGGGAAAACTTGATTGAACATGTAACGTGTTTGGTTGGCGGAATGGAAGATTTTAGATGCTAATAGCGCTCAAACAACTGTTCCGATTTCAATAGTTAATATACCGTTGGAAAGCTAAAACATACAAGATTTGTATAACATGATAATTTTAGTTGCCATTTTCTCATTACTCCGTGAAAATTGCGGGAAAGTTTGAAGGTCGAATATCAACATACATTTTTCATACGATTGGTATATTTCCCTAACGCAGACTTCAAAAACATAGACGAAATGATTTCACGCATTTAGTCATTGGCTAGCTATGCCAGCCAATTGGCATCGCATTCATCACCCAACGCAAGCGTCGAAGAAAGAAAGCAGAGATGCTTCCACGTGATTGGTTCTTCCCACAATCACTCAAGTTCCCCACACTGAGTGACGCTATAAAAGGACATTCCGTGTCGAGAGAAGATCATTACCTGGTTGACCGTCAAGGCGAACAGTTCGGCTTCCCTTCGATCTGATTTGGACCCCACCAGTGGTAATCTAATTCAGATATCGTTGTTGGAATACAGCCCGAAACTGGACGTGATCGGCACTGGGTACCATTGGAAGCCGTTGGAAGGGACCATTGAAAGACTTGGAAGCCGTTTGGATGCTGCCGATAGTAATTTGTGTAGGTATAGTGTGTCGTATATCAAGTGTGTGTGTCTGAGTAGTGTTAGCGTGTGTATGTGTGTGTGAGTAGCGTGTGTGTGTGTGTGAGTAGCGTGTATGTGTGTGTGTGTGAGTAGCGTGTGTGTGTGAGTAGCGTATGTGTGTGAGTAGCGTATGTGTGTGAGTAGCGTGTGTGTGTGTGTGAGTAGCGTGTGTGTGTGTGAGTAGCGTGTGTGTGTGAGTAGCGTGTGTGTGTGTGAGTAGCGTGTGTGTGTGAGTAACGTGTGTGTGTGTGTGTGTGTGTGTGTGTGTGAGTAGCGTGTGTGTGTGTGTGTGTGTGTGAGTAGCGTTATGTGTGTGTGATAAGCGTGTGTGTGTGTGTGAGTTGCGTGTGTGTGTGTGTGAGTAGCGTGTGTGTGTGTGTGAGTAGCGTGTGTGTGTGTATGATTAGTGTGTGTGTATGAGTAGTGTATGTGTGTGAGTAGCGAGTGTGTGTGAGTAGCGTGTGTGTGTGAGTAGCGTGTGTGTGTGTGAGTAGCGTGTGTGTGTGAGTAGCATGTGTGAAATGTGTGTGCAAAAATGCATTCATCCGAGGTAAATTTATTTATGACAGAATACTTTTATAGGCAAACAAGTTATTTATTTTTCCTATAAGTTTGTATGCTATGGTTCATGATACCTGTGTTTTCTTTATTCATGGATTGTTGTGTATGTTATTTGTACGTTTGGTGTGTGTTATATACTATGGCTATTGCAGAATTAAATCTTTACACCCACAATAGTCCCACGTCAAGCCTACGTTTGTGCACTCAAGCACATACAATTTAACCCAATCCTTTTTGGCCCTTCGGAACAACATAAACGTGAAGGTTGCCAGATTAGCAAATTCGATTCTACAGTCAATCTTCTTGCATCCGTAGGCATAGCCTTGAACTGATGGTGGCTACTACTTACATACTTACATACTAGAGACCTAATGTGACAACCCCAGGTGCCTTTAGAGTCGAACCAGGAGCTGAGCAGGTTCATGCTTCCTAGAACAAACTACTATCTCGGTCTTCTCCGAAGAGATTTCGATACCTAGCTGTAGAGCCCAAGCAGACAAATTGTCATTTACATAAAAGTGTAAAGAAGGGGGCTTAAACATGAGCCCTGGGGAAGACCCATGTAGCTAATACGAAAAGTTGCCAAATCGCCATGTGTAAAATGCATGTGCTTTTCGGACAACAAATTATGCAAAAAACTATTTAAAATTGGTGAAAATCCTTGTCGGTGGAGTTAACCCGAAAGAATGTCAATAGAAACGGAATCAAAAGCCCCCTTAATGTCCGCGAACGCAGATGCCATTTGTTCTTTGCGAGCATACGCCAGCTGAATATCTGTTGAAAGCAACGCAAGACAATCATTCGTCCCTTTGGCACGGCGGAAGCCAAACTGAGTATCTGATAGTAGACCATTTGATTCGACCCAATGGTCTAAACGACGGAGTATCATTTTCTCCATCAATTTCCGGATACAGGACAGCATTGCAATCGGCCTATAAGAGTTGTGATCAGAAGCTGGTTTCCCTGGTTTTTGGATGGCGATCACCTTTACTTGCCTCCAATCCTGCGGTACAATGTTTTGCTCCAGGAGCTTATTGAACAAGTTCAATAAGCGCCTCTTGGCAGAGCCAGATAGATTCTTCAACAAGTTGAATTTAATTCTATCGAACCCAAGCGCATTATTGTTGCAGGACAGGAGAGCAACTAAAAGCTCTGCCATCGAAAAAGGTGATTCTATCGCGTCGTGATCCAGAGACGCATCGCGAACAATGTTTTGCTCAGGAACAGAGTCCGGACATACTTTCCTGGCAAAATCGAATATCCACCTATTTGAAGACTCTTCGCATTCGTTGACCGCTACCCGATTACGCATTCTCTTGGCTGTGTTCCAAAGAGTGCTCATCGATGTCTCCCTCGATGTTTAGTTCACAAACCGACGCCAATAACTGCGTTTCTTTGCTTTAGCCAAGCTTTTAAACTCGGTATCAAGCTCTGAATACCGTTTAAAGTCGTAGGCCTTGTCTGTATCCCGGAAGGTCAGAAACGCATCGGATCTTTGCGTGTAGACATCGGAGCACTCTTTGTTCCACCACAGAGTGGGAGGCCGTTCTTTGATCGTTACGCCGGGATATTTTTTCGTTTGGGCTTGCAACGCGGCGTCGAGAATCAAGCCCGCGAGGAGGTTTTATTTTTCAAGTGGTGAATGATGATGAATCGATTCGACAGCTTCTGAAACCTTTTCCTCGTATAACTTCCAATCGATATTCCGCGTAAGGTCATACGGAATGTCAACTGGTCGCGTGCGAGTTGACCTGTTAGTAATTGAAATTAGAATAGGCAAATGGTCGCTACCGTGGGGATCGAGGATTACCTTCCATGTGCAATCCAACCGTAGCGACGTCGAATATAAAGATAGATCCAAAGCGCTCGGACGCGCGGGAGGTTTCGGGACACGTGTCATTTCACCGTTGTTTAGAATTGTCATGTCGAAGTCGTCGCAAAGGTTATAGATCAAAGAGGAGCGGTTATTATTATAAGAGGAACCCCAAGCCACGCCATGAGAGTTGAAATCTCCCAAAACCAAACGTGGCGAGGGAAGAAGTTCTATTAAATCAAAGAGCAGCCGTTGCCCAACCTGTGCTCTGGGGGGAATACATATTGAGGCAATACAAAGCTCTTTACCTTGTATTGTCATTTGACATGCGACAACTTCAATGCCCGGAATCGAGGGGAGGTTAATACGATAGAAAGAATAGCACTTCTTAATCCCTAGAAGTACTCCTCCATATGGGGTGTCTCGATCAAGGCGAATGATATTAAAATCATGGAAGTTGAGATCAAGTGAGCCAAGTTTCACAAAGGGAAAATGCATCGCAATTGTTCTTATTTATTTAAACTTTTAATGAATCAATTTTTGGTAAAATACTTCTACAATTCCACTGTAAGACAGAGATAGAATCTTTCATCGCAGCAGATGAATTAGCCATCGAAAGATACGATCGCTGCAAGAAGGGGCCATTGTGCAGTCAACTGCTTCAAAAATGATCGAATGCTTCGAAAAATTTTTTTATCGGATCGGGTACATTGAAAGTTTTAAAAATCCAGTCCAAAATGTCCGAAAATTTCACCAATCCAGTGTTCGTTTTATCAACTGGATGTGCAAAAGAAACAACTGGGGTTCTAGATGTTCCTGGAAGTGCTGGGAACTCCTTCTGGGACTTTAAATTACCGAGCCCAGGAGGAATTTGCTTCGGCTTTTCCTCAGCACTTTTTGTAGTGAATGTATTTTTCATTTCATTTTGAGAAATCCTAGGACCTTTTCTGGGAAGTTTAGGAGAGGAAAGATTTTTCCTCTTTCTAGATCCCGCAGGATTGGCATAGGATTCCGCTAGTGAATCGTCAGAATCGGTTTCATCAGACGGTAGTAGATCAAACAGGTTTGAAGTAAAGGGAGAGGTGGTCGCGGTTTTTTTGAGCATGGCAGCGTAAGAACGCTTAGAACGCTCCTTCAGAGACCGCTTGATTTTATCCCTGCGCTGTATGTACACCGCGCATGTAGAGAGTTTATGCTGATTCTCCCCACAATAAATACATTTTTCAGCGCTTCTACTGCAGGAATCCTCCGCATGATGCTCCCCACATTTGCCACAACGTGTCTTATTGCAGCAGTATGCGGCTGTGTGCCCTAACTGCTTGCAATTAAGGCAGCTCATCACGCGGGGCACATACAGCCGCACAGGCAGACGAGCCCGGTGTATCGAGACGTGGCTAGGCAATGCAGATCCGGCAAACGTAACACGAAACGAATCTGACGGAGTGTATACTTTTGTGCCATCGACGAGAGACACAGACCGCAATTGCTTGCAATCCAAAATCTTAACTTTCACGTCGGGGCACAAGGATTGTTTGAAGCAGCCGAAGCCACTTTACAATACACTCGACCGACAGACTCGAGTCGGTCACGACACCATCGATCTCCACGTCCCGTGCGGGTATATACACACGATACTCGCGTGTAAAAAGCTCGGAGCAAACTATATCGTTGGCCTGCTTCAAGTCATTTACTACGACACGGAGCTTGTTCGGCCTCACCTTTGAAATTTCGGTGACGGCCTTGTAGTGTGACGTCAGGCCTTTCGAAATTTGAATGATGTTCAGGGATTTCGACTTTGGTCCTGCTTTGGACCTGAAGTAAACAACGACGGGAAGAGTCGATCCGTCAGGGTAAAGCCTAGCGCGAGGGGAGATTGATGCCGGGACTGGAGAGGAGTGAGCAGGAGGAACTGCGGGAGGGTTTAGCGACATAGGATCGGGAGGGAGGGGATCTACATCCATTGCGCTTTAATCAGCGCACTATCAGGGAGGACAAGAAACACGCACCTCTTTTCTTCTCCTTCCTTGTGTTGAAGCAATTATTCGGTAGCTCTTCCTTTTCAAAGCACAGCACTTGATGCCGCAGTGGGCAGTGATGAACAGCAACACAGGAAACCAAAAGCCTTGAGCGCGGGTTTTATCACTAATCAAAATCAGGACAAACAATGCAGGATGAATCGGGCAAACGATGCCAGTTAGGTAATATTTTATCCGAGCTAATTTCCTCTGAAAAAAACGCGGACTCGAAAAATGACGTCTATTCGCAACGCACACGTCTACTTCGATGAGCTCGAAACGGTTGAAAATGGACAATTTTTGTGACGCTCTCGATGTTTTTGGTTTTTGAAATTGGATCCCTGTAATGAAACTGGTCCCCTGTATGTGTTGCCGTAAGACGTAATTCTACGTCAAAAGAGAAACTGCAGAGAATTTCCAGCACAAAAGTGCGATAGTAGTGGTGAGTAGCGTAATGCCAAATCGAATTAAAACCAGAAAGCAAGAAAAGTGCGCGAAGATGACAAAATATCGTTTACGTTTATGGTGCGTCGTAAGAGAAATGAGAGAAGCAGTCCGTGTTCGTGGTTGATCGACTCGGGTGCGACTTCGCATATGTATAAAGATAAGAGTGCGTTCACTGAATTACAAACTGAAACCGGTTCGCGTTCGAATGTTATTGTCGCCGACGGCGTGTGACAAATTGTTTAATCGTTTGCGAAGATGGTAGTGGTTAATCAGTGAACGTAACACTAAGGAGTGTGTTATACGTTCCTACATTGGAAAGTAATATATTATCAGTCATTAAACTTGCATCGAAAAGGTGTACATGCGTTTTTCGACAAGGCTGGTTGCAAGCTTTCAGGCGGTCTCGAGGTACAACGCTGGTCTAACAAGCCATTCGTCGTAGGTTCGAGTCTCGGCTGGGAAAAGAGAGAAGACGTTCAATCCTCTGTTGCACCCGTCAAAGCTGTTGAGCTGATATTAAATAAAATACCCAATTCAGATGCAAGAAACTCTGATGATGAATCGGATGAATGGTTGGGATGAAGAAGAAATCCGGATAAATGACGATGCAGAATTGCCGGTAGTGGAGCCTGTTCGCCGATCTGAAAGAGCTACAGCAGGAGTTCCACCCACACGTTATCGCGCGGAAGCGAATTCAGTGAAACATGATGCAATGTCAAGTCCACGGTGCACCGAATGGAAATCCGCAATGGACGAAAAAATGAAATCTCACCAGGAAAATAAAACAAGGCAGCTAGTGGAACCACCACCTAATCGGAAAACAATAGGATGTAAGTGGATTTTCAAATGCAAAGAGAATGAGAACGGCGACTTCTTTGAATCCAAGTTTGTCTGGTAGGTGGGCAATACGGTATAAACCAGAATGTTTCTTTAACGCGAATTTTAGGAAAATTCATGATGCTTTCATCCAATCCATCGAAAATTTCAATGGGTCCCGGCTTTCTTCAACGTAAGGAGGAGGATTGCATCAAATTGGAAACTTCAGGGCACTATCAAAGTCTTATTAATTTTTTATTATACGTTGCCGTGAACAGCCGACTGGACATATCGATCGCTACTTTTATTTTAGGCCAACGAGTGAAAAATCCATCACAGGCCAATTGGAATGAGGCGAACCGCGTGCGAGAGAAATAAAGACTTATTCATTCCGTTCTGTTAACTAATAGAGACCATACGCGTTTATACTTTTCTACTGAAAGAGCCCACGTTACCGGTATTTTATTAGTTATAAAAAAATACTGTTCAGAATTGAAGCACCTAGAGGGAACCTTTTTTGTTCTAATAAATCGATGTAGAGAGATAAGCACATACCGTAGAGATAAGCTATTTTCGCTCTCCCGAGCTTCACTATGAAATTCTTAAGATTACGCTCTCTTGGCTTTTGACCACCGTACGATAAGGTTGTGTTCCTTTGAGGCTGTCCGAAATCGCCAATACGTTTCCCGTGGCCACTGATAGTTTGCTCGTGTGTGCAGTTATCGAAGACTTTGAACATAAAAGTGGTCCTTCGAACCGGATCAGGCCTCCGGTCGTTTCGTTGAAGATTGGTGAAGTGACCACGTGAAACGTGGGATTCGGACAGCGAATATAGGTAGTGAAATTTGGACAAAGTGTCCGAATATGAGAAAAATGTGCAACGGACGCTGATGAACACATGTGAATATAAAAAAATGAAGACTTAAGAAAAGAACGTTTGTGCGGAGAAAGGATTGATATCAAACTTACTCTTACTTACTATCGCTATGTTATCAAACCGGTTGATAACAGCCAATCAACTTTAACGACAAAACCAACAAGGGGTTGCCCACAAGGAGGGGTTTTATCTCCCTTATTGTGGTCTCTTGTTGTCGATGATCTTCTTAACAACTTAACGAACCTAGGATACGAAATCATCGGATTCGCTGATGACATTACTATTTTAGTTAGGGGTAAATGCGGATCTACTATTTCCAATAGCATGCAATACGCCTTAAACTACACACTTAAATGGTGTAACCTGGAAGGACTAAGCGTCAATCCTTCTAAAACAGTCATAACCCCATTTACAAGAAATAGAAAGTATAATATTGCAACTCTTAAGTTGGGAGACACACAGTTGGTGCTATCCAAGCGAACCAAGTACCTAGGTGTAATGCTTGACCCTAAGCTCTACTGGAACGACCATCTAGAGTATGCGATCTCAAAAGCAAACAACGCTCTTTGGGCTTGCAGCAATACATTTGGCAAAAAATGGGGACTCAAGCCGAGGATGATTCACTGGATATACTCGGCAATAGTGAGACCCAGAGTAACTTATGCCTCGCTAGTGTGGTGGCCTAAAACTTCACAATTATCAGCTCAGAAAAAGTTAGATAAACTACACCGTCTGGCATGCTTATCAACAACAGGAGCAATGGCCAGTGCACCAGTGCACCCTTACATCAGTATGTACAACTTGAAGCCGAAAAAGGTGCTCTTAGGCTAAAACGTGTTAAATTTTTTTCAGGAAGGAGATCTACAGGGACATTTACGAATCCTCAAAAATTTCCAACTGAACACCTTAGTAACCATGAATGAAGATCGGATGGACTCTAAGACTAACTTCAGTGTTCCTTTCAAAGTGATTGAATCCAATCGCACCGAATGGGATGAAGGAGGTCCTAGGGTTCGTCCAGGATCAGTCATTTTTTATACAGATGGCTCTAAAATGGGCGAGTCTACAGGCGCTGGGGTCACTGGACCAGGAATCAATATATCAACTCCAATGGGGCAGTGGCCCACAGTTTTTCAAGCGGAAATAAATGCTATTCTAACATGCACAAGTATTTGCTTGGCTAGAAAATATAGGTACGCCAATATCTGCATTTTCTCAGATAGTCAAGCAGCTCTCAATGCTTTAAAAGCATACACATGTCAGTCGAAGTTGGTATGGGATTGTATTCAATCCCTACGACAACTAACTGTAACAAACGTTGTCAATCTATACTGGGTGCCTGGTCACTGTGGTATAGAAGGAAATGAAAAAGCCGATCTCTTAGCGAGAATTGGTTCTTCAACTGCTTTCGTCGGGCCGGAGCCATTCTGTGGGGTATCTTCATCCTGTTTGAAATCTGAGCTAAGAGGCTGGGAATCAATGATGATTGATGCCAACTGGAAGTCTTACTCCAAAGCAAGGCAATCTAAACTATTTATTACACCATGTAAAAGAATCACACGGAACCTACTCAGTATGAATAAAGCTGATCTGAGTACGTTAACTGGCCTACTTACTGGGCACTGTCCGAGTAAGTATCACCTTAAAAAATTAGGTAAACTGACAGATGACTTATGTCGTTTCTGTAATTCTGAAGTAGAAACCTCGGGACACTTACTGTGCCAATGCAGCGCATTTATTCAGCAAAAACTGCGTATTCTTGGAAAAGGTATCGTCACGCCTAACGAGATATGGTCTGCTGAACTAATGAAGGTAAGGAACTTCATCAAAGAAGTCATACCTTCTTGGGGTGAAATGCAAAGTCTGGGTGCGACTATCACTGATACCCATAGTGATGGAACGAACTGACAGTGCATAAAAATTAACGCGGAGTATACCACAATATATCTCACTAATGGTAGCAGTGGTCATAGGCTCCTACAGGAAAAAAACTTACTCGATAAGTGAATGTGATAAAGCGACAAAGAAAAGAAAAAAAAAGGTTGTGCTGCATAAAAGTTTGAGTTGCAGTGTGCTCTGTAGCATTGCTCGATGCTAGTTAGATCGCCACACGAATCGGCTTGATCTTTTATGAACGTTCTTTATGCTTTAGGTCGGTCTAGGTGGATTAGATAGCGTATAATTTGGGCAAGATAGCGCCTGAGAAAAAGCTGTTGATGACGTCATACACTCGCATGATTGACTCTATTGAGTCACGTGCTGAAAAATTATTAATTTTCGTGCGTTCTTTCGATACCGAGAAACAAGATAAATTACTTTTCGAAGACAAACTAGAGACGGTTGAAGCTATGCGTTCTTTATTTCATGAGACTGATGTTAAGTTGTACGGCGTGATTAAGGAAGATGAGGTGCAATCTTGGCAGATGACTAGTGAGAAGTTAGAAGATATGTTCGATGAAATTCGGCATCGTATTCGTAGCATGTTGGGGGAATATAACCAACCTAAGCCAGTAAGTCCCCAGTAAGATCTTGTTACAGTTAGAATAAATATAAGTACCGTACACATGAAGCAGAGCAATGAAGTCGCAGTAGTCGAGGGCACACGCAATATGCCACCAGAAACCACACTACTTTGAAGCAGTTGAAATTTGATAGCCACCGACAGTCCGCCAGTCTCTAACCAAAGCGACGCTGCTAAAAAATGACAGGAAACAGGCAGCACGGCTTATGAGGAATAAAACGAACTGTCAAACGAGAGACAGTCAACTCGATCGAGAATTTCTTTTTGTGTGAGAAGTCGTCGGGTGCACATCGCGAGTCAACCGCGGACGGAGTTACTTCTTGGTAAGAAAAATTGTAACCTTACATAGCCACACCATATTGAAGCCATCGTCCTCGTTGCAGAAGAGCCGGCGAACGATCAAGCCAACTACGGACAAAATCCCGCTGAGGCATTAAAGAGAGAAAACCAAGAGAGGCCCTCCAGAGAGGTAACAAAAATCATAAATGGATGAGTAACACCTGTACTCACATGGTGATTTGTGCACAGGGCTCTTTTTTCCTGTTTTTGTGCTGTGGTGCGGTGTTCCGAATTTCGGCGGCGTCGGATTCGAACGGACTGTTCAGAAACGTGCAAGTCGGCACGGGAAGGGCTGGAGCGGCTTTGAGGATTGATAGCTGGGAGCGGTGGCGGACTGGTGTTGCTGGACGGACGCCGCGAAGACCGGATGGCAGTCAAGTGAGCTAGATTAAGCAACGTGGGGTCGCACGGAGCGCGAAGTGCCCGGCGACAAAAGTTGACAGGGAATGAAAAGCATAGGAGATTAGAGCGGGACGGGATGAAGAAGGAAGGAAAATACACAGAAGTTGTTTAAGTAGATTTGTGGCCAATTTTCTTAAGTTTTGGGAAAAGCCTTTTTATGATGAGGTTAGCATATAGTAAACCTATAACAATCTCCTTCAAGGGTCAGTTCAATTCACTTGTTAAACGCCGAGAAGGTCTTTCGGAGAGTGAAAAGTTGTTTTATCTAAAGGCCGCTATTCAAGATGGCGCAGCTCGCCATGTTCAATCTGCTGAAGACACGTTTTCGTCTCTCTGGAGAGCTCTTTGCGGTGAATTTGAGAATAAAAGGCTTCTCGTTGATAAGCACATTGCCCAGTTGTTCCATGTAAAACCAATATTTCGTGAATCAGGGTCAGCGTTGCGATCGTTGATTAATGACGTGTCTCGTAATCTTCGTGCTTCGAGCAATCTTGAATTGAAACTTGAACCTTTGTCTGAGCAATTTGTAGTGCATTTGATCTGTTCTCGCCTTGATTCTCGTACCAGAAAGGATTTTGAGCTACAAATGATCAAAAATCAGTTACCGTCATGGAAAAAAATGCTCGAGTTTCTTCAATCTCGTTGCAGATGTTTGGAAGACATAGAACACAAGAGCAAGGTCACCCAAGTTGCAAACCACGGCGCTCGCCAACAAACAACCAGTAAAGCGTTTCCTGTCAGTGTTGTTTCAGCCAAACCAAACACAACTTGTTTCGTTTGCAAAGGTGCGCACTATTTGAGTCGCTGTGAACAATTCTTGAAACTCGTCCCAGTTGATCGATTTGCAAAAGTGAAAAGTCTTGGCCTTTGCTTGAATTGCTTTAGTAACAAGCATCGAGTAGCAGATTGGAAGTCCAGCTCATGTCGTAAATGTGCACGTCGACATCATACCTTGATACATGAATCTGAACCGAATCCAGTAAACGCTGGTGCTTCGTCTTCCACGACAAACACACTTGTTAGTGTTGTACCATCATTAACCACCACCTCACAATATGTTCTCTACACAGCTGTGGTGCAGATTGAGAATGAGTACGGGAACTCCACACATTGTAGAATATTACTCGATTGTGGATCGATGCATAATTTGATCTCCACGAACATAGTAAACGCGTTACGCCTACGCAAATTCAGTACAAATATAAGCATAGAAAGAGTATCTGGAACACCGAAGCTGATAAAGAACATGGTTGGAGCACGGATTCGCTCAATCTATAACAAAAATGTTTCGATGAACCTAAACTTCCTAGTGATGAAAAGAGTTACGTCCGATTTACCAATACGATCATTTCCTATCGATCCCGGAAGAATTCCTGTAGATGTACAGCTTGCAGACCCTCAGTTCAATCGGTCGAGACGAATCGATATGCTTTTAGGGATTCAAGCATTAAATTAATTATTCACGGGCCAATCATTTTCGTTGACAGATGATGGCTTATTCTGGTGCAAAGAGACAGTTTTCGGATGGGTGGTGGGAGGAGCAGTCAGTACCCCGAAAAAGCGGCTTGCTGCTACAAACTTTTGTGGAGTAGTAACGAGTGAAAATTTGAGCGAGCAGATCAGCAAGTTCTGGGAGATGGAGACTTTTCCCGAACCTCGAAATTTGACTAAAGATGAACGAGCAGCCGAACAAAGTTTTCTAAATACGTACCGAAGGTTATCGGACGGTCGATATGAAATTGGCCTACCATTAAAATCAACTATCGATTCACTAGGTGACAGCCAAACGATGGCTTTACGACGATTTGTCCAAATGGAAAGACGATTGATTCACGATGCTACACTACGAGATCAGTACTTAGCATTTATGAGCGATTATAGCGAGCAAGGTCACATGATCAAAGCCGAATATCCTTGTCCTGATGGTTTTGACGTAGAATACGTCTTACGGCAACAATTACAGGGATCCAATTTCAAAACCGAAAACATCGAGAGCGTCACAAAAATTGTCCAATTTAAAACGTTCTAAACCCAGTCAGTTTCCAACCGAATTCTGTCATTTTTGCAGCAATCGATTGGAAAATCATTAAAGCACCCGTCCAAATGCAGAAAATTGTAATCTGATTGTTCAAACTATTGTAAAATTGAAAATTGTTGAACATTGTCGAAACGCAAATGTCGCAAATTTTGATTGGTCGCTTGCTGCCTTTTCCTAAAAAGGACGACAGAATGGAGTGCCTAGTTAGCCGGGAATGCACTCTTCGGGCTTTATAAGAGACTGTTTCTCCTCAAGCAAATCAGTTTACTAGCAGCAGGCAGCAGCAGCGGACAACAACACCGATGGCAGTAGGCGAAGTGGATTAGCATCGGGCAACAGCGGCGGTGGTAGTGGTTAGCTGCAGTTTTTACTTCTTTCAGTGCGGCTTGCCTTCGATCTGAGTTGGACCCCACCAGCGGTAATCCAATTCAAATATCGTTGGAAGAATACAACCCGAAACTGAAAGAGACTCGCACCGCCAGGTGGTTTGAGAAGCCACCATCATCCAGCGTATGTAGGGTGTGTGCACATAACGTGTGTGAATATTTGTAGCGTGTATCTTCTACTATATAAAAATGGAATTCCGTAACGCTTGATCTTATTGATATTATTCCCTCAGTCTCTGAGGTGTACAGTAATCATTACCATTTTGAATCGTTTTTTTAGCATGAAAATGTTCGCTGATATTCAGGAAAGACATTTGAGAAAAAATAGTAGGTATCTCGTAATTATTGAAACTTGAGATATTATTCACAAAACTACGTAAAACATGCAAAATTGTGACTATCTGTGCTGAATTTGCCTCTAAATCAAAATTTAAAGCGATGACATATGATTCTTTTTTCACTAAAATGTTTGTTAATGTTTAGGAAATACATTTGAGAAAAAATAATTAGTATCTGATAACTAAAACTTGAGATATTATTCACAAAACTACGTAAAACATGCAAAATTTTGACTTTTTATACTTAATTCGTCTCCAAATCAAAATTCAAAGCGATGACATGTGATTCTTTTTTCATTAAAATGTTCGTTGATGTTTAAAAAGACTTTTGAGAAAAGATAACAGGTATCTGATTACTAAAACTCGAGATATTATTCACAAAACTACGTGAAACATGCAAAATCATGACGTTTATGCTGAATTTGCCTCAAAATAAAAACTCGAATCAGTGATCTGTGGTTTTTACTATTATAAAATGTTCGTTGTGTTTAGGAAAGAAATTTGAGGGAAAAATTATAGGTGATTATTTGAAATTTAAATGTTTTCCACAAAACCACTTGAAAAATGCAAAACCATAATTTTTTAGGCTCAATTTGTCTCTAAATCAGAATTCAAAGCGATGACACGTGATTTTTTTTCAATAAAATGTTCGTTGATATTTAGAAATGACATTCGAGATAAAAAAAATATTTATCTGATAAATTAAAATAGAGATATTATTCACAAAACTAAGTAAAACATGCAACATCATGAATATTTTGGCTCAATTTCTCTCTAAATCTTAATTCAAAGCTATGATATAGGTTTTTTTCAGGCTTCTTCCGTTCTCTCGATTTTTGCCCAAATTTCCTTTGGAACTAGAGGACTAGACTTTCTCTCACACTAGAACTAGACTTGGAGAACTAGACTTTCTCTCACACAGAGTGAGTAATTATCCACATTTAGGCGTAGAGTATTTCAGTCGCAGAGTTACTTTTCACTCTTAATCATCGCGTGTTAGGGGTAAACATTTGTTTGCTCTCTCAGTTTAAGAGGGAGTCGTTTTCGTTAGCTTCTCCTTTACTAGAAGAGAAGTTGGCCAAACATCAAAACATTTAGGTTCACATTGAAGCCACATCCTAACCGTTTTCGAATTTAATATTATAGGAAGATTCACAACTCACCATGGGTGCGTATTCTGCAGAAAGTTAGATTTTTTACTGTTTTTGCCGCACCCCAGAGCGATGAGAACGGTAACGCAATGCTCAGTTGGTCGCCGAGCAATTTATTTAATTTTTCTTGCGTGCGCGGATGAGCAATTTAAAGCAATTTCACTGGTTTTTTCGTCAGAGAAACTATTAATCTGCGCTCTCTCTACAGCAGATGGTGTGATGCACATTGAATGTAAGCTCACAGTTGTTAAGAGGGAAGAAAACTCTTTCTCTTTAAGATGAAGATGAGCAAAACAAAGCCTGGTTTTTTCCATTAAAATGTTTGTTTATGCTCAGGAAAGACTTTTGAGTAAAAATAACAGATTTTTGATTACTGAAAATTGAGATATTATTCACAACACTACGTTAAACAAGCAAAATCATGAATATTTGAACTCAATTTGCCTCTAAATCGAAATTCAAAGCTATGATATGTAATTGTTCTTCATTGAAATGTTTGTTAATGTTCAGGAATGATATTTGAGGAAAAATAATAGGTATCTTAATGCTAAAAGTTGAGATATAACTTTAAAAACTACGTATGTTTGAAGATGATTTTCTGCCTACAAAAAACACATCAAAATACTCTTTTTAAAATTTATATATATTATACATATAATACATGCAAAATTTAGACTTTTTGAGCATGAGCTCAATTCGCCTGTGAATTAATTTTTTTTTTAATAAAATGTTCGTTGTTCCTTCAACATCTGAAAATATTTTCTTGCAGAAGAATTTATGTTTTAATTTGGTACAAATCGAGCAGAAAAAAATTCCATTTCTGATGTTTTCGTAGTTTTGTGAATAGTAACACATTACGGGATTTGAAATACTTTTTTACTTTTACCAAAACTAGATCTTGGGATATTTGGCTGGAGGAAAGGCCGCATTTCATTTTTTAATTTCTACGTAGTTATGTGGATTAAAACGTTAACTTCTTCTCAGACGTGTTGGACACCAACATACATTTTCGTTATAAAAATTCACATGTTATCTCTTTAGATATGATTATAGAGGAGAACTAAGCATGAATTGTCACGCTAAATTCTTCTTACTCTGATTTCTTCTTTCTAAAAGTTACATAAAAAGAGGTTTTACTGTGAACGAGTGACGAATATCCGGTTATCACCCGAGTGTGGTATATTCGGAACTGGGATGACCCCACATAACATTTTCCAAAATAATGACTTCTGGTTTCAGGAAAATATTCTAAAGTGGTATTTGGCCAACCATTTCAATACTTCCGAAACCTTCGAACTCCATACGTCATTTTGAAATCCGAAATGGCGACTTCCAGTTTCTATAAAACATCCCCAAATCACAAAATGCAATCCAATATGGGTTTTTCCGTTCTGTACGTTCTCAGAATGTTAAAGTACTTAAAGTGATGTTGGACGAATAAGATGTGAAATATTTTTGAAGTGAGTTGTGCTAATAATGCAATGAATTATAAAAAAATGATTCCTAATTTTGAAACTTTTGATCCCGAGCATCGCCGGGAACTAGTTGAACGTCCCTGATATATAGTTTGTATGGCTAGCGTGTGTGGCTTGCTATATAGCGTGTGGCTAGCGTGTGTGGCTTTCTATAGAGCGTGTGGCTAGAGTGCGTGGCTTGCTATATAGCGTGCGTGGCTAGCTGTATAGCGTGTGTGTATGTTTATAGCGTGTATGTGCATGTCTATAGCTTGTGTGGCTTGCTATTTAGGATTTAAACTACATAAGAGGGCGTCAAACTGTCCTGCATTATTGAAATCGGTTCCGAATGCAGATAACGAACAAATTGCCTTTTTTAAGATGAAAAAAACGACACATACCCTGGGTTTAACGTGGCAACCCCGATAAGACGTATTCCTAACAAAACTGCACGAAAAAGATTTCCACAACGGTCCAGTAACCAAACGATCAATCTATTCAGACATAGCCAAATTGTACGACCCTTTGGGCTTGTTGGGACCAGTGATCTTCGCAGCAAAGATACGATTGCAACGTTTATGGCAGCTTGAGGTTGAGTGGGACGATGTGTTATCCGATGATGAAGCTGAACACTGGACTACCTTTCGAAATCAATTGGTACAGATGGGAGAAATACCAATTAAGCGCGGTGTCCTTCCGTACAGTTTCCCTTGCCAAGTGGAGCTTCACGGATTTTGCGATGCGTCCAATCTCGGTTATGGAGCATGCGTATATGTACGTTCGGTTAATAATTCCGGACATTGCTCAATTATTTTTATTAACCTCAAAGTCTCGAATTGCACCACTAAAAAACGCTAAACCGACAATACCGCGTCTTGAACTTTGCGGTGCACGTGAACTTGCCCGATTAATTTCAAATATAACGCACAATTTGAACATAACTTTTTCCAAAATTGTTCTTTGGTGCGATTCTACCACCGCTATTTCTTGGATAGAAACCGACCCAAGCAAGCTGAAGACATTTGTTTGCAACAGAGTTATCGAAATACAGCAACTGACCAAAAATATGGAGTGGAGACATGTGAGCACAAATGATAATCCAGCTGATTTCATATCGCGTGGACTATTACCTAGCTAGATCCGAGCATGCAAGCTTTGGTGGTTTGGTCCGACGTTTCTGACCAAAGACGAGGCAGAAAAATTCATCTTGTTCGCAAGGCAGAGCAGCTTTAGGCGAATGCAACATGTCATGGCATTCATCGACCATATTCAGCGAGGTAATCACAAGGACCATCGATATGGGCAGCTCACCATCCAAGAATTAGACGAGGCAACGAAGGCGATGATAGGCATAGCCCAGAGAGAAGCATTTCCCAGAGATTTCCGTTGTCTCGAATCTGGTCAGGTAATTCATCAACAGAGTAAGTTAACTCAGTATTCAGTGTTTCTAGATAAAAGTCGTTTTGCTGTTATGCGAGTTGGTGGAAGGAATCATAATGCTTCATGGATACCGATACATCAGAGGCATCCCATGATTTTACCACCCGGTCACCCATTCACACATGCAGTTGTAAGAGCATATCATGTTGAACTTCTGCATGCTCCACAACAGCTATTACTCAACGCGTTGCAGAGACGATTTTGGTTGGTACACGGTCGCAGCACTGTACGCTGGGTCATTCGACGGTGTGTTACTTGTTTCAAGGCGAAACCAGTGACAATGCAACAGATGATGGGCAACTTACCGAAATCACGCCTTGAAGGTGGCTACACATTTCGAAATACTGGAGTGGATTTTTGTGGTCCTGTGTATGTCCGTCAGCAAAATAAGCGGTCAACTGTCGTGTATAAGGCGTATGTGGCAGTCTTTGTTTGCTTCGCCACGAAGGCGATACATTTAGAGCTGGTTTCCAACCTAACGGCGGATACATTTATTGCCGCATTACAACGCTTCATTTCACGCAGAGGTAAATGTGAATGATTGTTTTCAGATAATGGTCTGAATTTCGTTGGTAGCAAGAACAAGTTATGAGAGATGTACGATATGTTCCGGTCTCAGCTGTTTAAGCACAAGCTGGACGATTTCTGTTCAAAGGCAGCCATAGACTGGCACCTGATCCCGCCTAACGCTCCACACTTCGGCGGATTATGGGAGGCAGGTGTACGATCTGCCAAATATCATCTTAAGCGCATAATAGGGACGGCTAATCTAAATTTTGAAGAGTATGCAACCGTTCTTGCGCGCATCGAAGCCGTTCTAAATTCGAGACCGATTACACCAATGTCGGTAAACCCTAACGACGTCGCGCCTTTAACCCCTGGGCACTTTTTAGTGGGACGACCTTTAACGGATATTGCTGAGCCCGATGTCACCGATCGCAAAGAATCAACACTCTCCCGTTGGCAGCGACAAACGCAAATGGTGCAACATTTCTGGCGTCGATGGTCAAACGACTATATTACGACATTGCAGAATCGCAACAAATGGCACGAACGTTATCCAGTGAAGGAGAATCAAATGGTCATCGTACGTGAAGACAATCTCCCTACCATGCAATGGAAACTCGCCAGGATCAGTAACGTCATTCCGGGCCCGGACGGTCTAGTGCGAGTTGTGGACGTCCGTGTAGGCAATAAGCTGTTCCGACGACCAATTGCCAAGCTGTGCCTTCTACCAATAGCAGACAACTTCCCATCGGCCGACAACGATTATAAAAATGATTGAATGATTGAAATTTCTCAATTTTAATGGGGCCAGAATGTTCAGAATTGAAGCATCTTATAAAATTAGTTTGTAATACGAAACCTAGAGGGAACCTTTTTTGTTCTAATAAATCGATGTATCTCTCATAAGCACATACCGTAGAGATAAGCTATTTTCGCTCTCCCGAGCTTCACTATGAAATTCTTAAGATTAAACGCTCTCTTGGCTTTTGACCACCGTACGATAAGGTTGTGTTCCTTTGAGGCTGTCCGAAATCGCCAATACGTTTCCCGTGGCCACTGATAGTTTGCTCGTGTGTGCAGTTATCGAAGACTTTGAACAAATTACAATACTTCAAAAATCCAAATTGCTAGACTGAAACTAATACACGATAAAACTAATAGAGTAGGAATTACAAACTAACTTACAAACCCAATGAACATCAACATCAATGACTTAGTTTATATCACTAACGAGAATAGAAAAAAATTCGATTCATTTTACACAGGTGTAAAAATTGAGGACCCGTATTGTACAATAGAACATGTTCATTCTTATAACAAATTTCAAGCTGATAAAAACAGGCTTATTAAAGCGTAATAATCATTTATGTCATCAAAATCAAATTACCGAAACATTTTTTTTCTCATATTATATCTACAAATCATTTCATATTATATTATATTTACTAATCATATTATATTCACGGTTTTTTTTCACGCGGCACGTATCCCCTGCGTAAAAAGCGACTTTAGTGTACATATTTTGGTTAAAAATCCCACCCACCGAGGCTATCTTTCGAAACAAGACATATAAAACTCAAAAAATCATTGCTACGAAAGTAGGTGAAGTGTTGAGTTTTTCTCTGAATACTGTGAAATTCGGTTAGATCAGTCATAATAAGACAATCTATATATATTTATATATCTATATATATATATATATATATATATATATATATATATATATATATATATATATATATATATATATATATATATATATATATATATATATATATATATATATATATATATATATATATATATATATATATATATATATATATATATATATATATATATATATATATATATATATATATATATATATATATATATATATATATATATATATATATATATATACTATATATATATATATATATATATATATATATATATATATATATATATATATATATATATATATAATATATATATATATATATATATATATATATATATATATATATATATATATATATATATATATATATATATATATATATATATATATATATATATATATATATATATATATATATTATATATATATATATATATATATATATATATATATATATATATATATATATATATATATATATATATATATATATATATATATATATATATATATATATATATATATATATATATATAATATATATATATATATATATATATTATATATATATATATATATATATATATATATATATATATATATATATATATATATATATATATATATATATATAATATATATATATATATATATATATATATATATATATATATATATATATATATATATATATATATATATATATATATATATATATATATATATATATATATATATATATATATTATATATATATATATATATATATATATATATATATATATATATATATATATATATATATATATATATATATATATATATATATATATATATATATATATATATATATATATATATATATATATATATATATATATATATATATATATATATATATATATATATATATATATAATATATATATATATATATATATATATATATATATATATATATATATATATATATATATATATATATATATATATATATATATATATATATATATATATATATATATATATATATATATATATATATATATATATATATATATATATATATATATATATATATTTTTTTTTTTTTTTTTTTTTTTTTTTTTTTTTTTTGTTTCAGGTGAAGGGGAAATTTGCATCCAAACCCCTGAGGTGACCAACCTCAGGGAGTGTGGGGTTGGTTTGAATCAGTGACCGGACCCACTAAAACCCCTTCAGTCTCCAGCCCATAATACTCCCCGGACCACCGCTAGGTATTGCTTCGGGGAGCGGCTTTTGTGCTCTGTGCACCCTCTTGGTTCTTTAGGTCTTTTTGCTAACTTAGCTAACTAACCTGGAGACTGGCCGTTAGCTAACACTGGCGTGTCGGTGGTCAACCTGTCGCCTGTTTTGCAATTCTAAAACTATTTGAGAGGCGGCTGTACAAACCGCCCTCCAAATGTTTGGGTCTTTACACATCCTCCGAACTAGGTTGTCCGGAGTGGTGTCTGGCCCGCTCACTACCATCATGTCGCTCCGCGCATGCACAAAACGAGGGCACACGAAGAAGACATGCTCAGCAGTTTCTTCCGCATCCGCGCACTCGGGACACATGGGGGACCCCGCATGCCCGAATCTGTGTAGATACTGCCTAAAGCAACCATGGCCTGACAGAATCTGTGTCAGATGGAAGTTCACTTCTCCATGGCGCCTCCCGACCCATCCGGATACATCCGGAATAAGTCGATGCGTCCATCTACCCCTTCGCGGAATTGGACCACTCCTGCTGCCATCTGATCATCGAGAATGATCTTCTGGTACCTCGTATGCCCCTTGTGTCACGTTGATCGAAGCATTCTACGTCCTCCTTAATGGCTATGCTGATAGGCAACATGCCGGACAGGACGCAGATTGCGTCGTATGACACAGTTCGATACGCGCTCGCAACCCTCAGGCACATGAGCCTGTAGGTACTTTCCAACTTACTCCGATGTTTACTAGTACCTAGTGCTTTGGACCACACTGGCCCGCCATATCTCAGTATGGACGAAGTCACGCTAGCTAGAAGTTTCCGCTTGCTGCCGTACACTGCTGAGCTATTGGACATCATGCGAGATAATGCTGCAATAGCCATTGAAGCCTTCTTGCAGGCATATTCGACATGGCTCCCGAAGGCGAGCTTGTCATCGATCATCACCCCCAGCAGCTTCAGGGAGCGCTTAGAGGCGATGGTGCAATTCCCGACACTGATCAACGCCTGTTGCTTCGACTTGCGGTTATTGACAACTGAAATCTCCGTCTTATGATGCGCCAGCTCCAGTTTTTTGGAGCGCATCCAGTCCTCGACGACGCTTATAGAGTGCGAAGCCGTCAACTCAACCTCCTCGATCGACTCGCCGTAGACCTCAAGTGTGATGTCGTCCGCAAATCCAACGATCACAACCCCTTGGGGGAGCTTTAGTTTCAGCACTTCATCGTACATGATATTCCACAGTACCGGGCCCAGGATGGAACCTTGTGGAACCCCTGCGGTAATTGGGACACATTTTTGACCCTCGTCTGTGCTGTAAACTAGCACACGATTCTGGAAATAATTTTCCAGAATCCTGTACAAAGACACCGGAATGTCTAGTTTCCGAAGCGAGTGGGCTATGGAATCCCAGCTAACACTATTGAACGCATTTTTCACGTCCAACGTGACGATTGCGCAATAGCGAATGCCCCATCTTTTACGCTGGAGTGCTACCTCTGCTGTTTTGGTGACGGACAGAATAGCATCCACCGTAGACTTGCCTTTTCGGAAGCCGAACTGGTTACTCGACAGACCGTTTGCACATTCGGTGTACCTAACCAGTCTATTGAGAATAACCTTCTCGAGCACCTTACCCGCCGTATCGAGCAGACATATCGGTCTGTATGCCGACGGGTCACCAGGTGGTTTCCCTGTCTTCGGCAATAAGACCAGCTTCTGTCGCTTCCATCTGTCTGGGAATGTACAGTCATCCAGGCACTTCTGCATGACTTCCCGAAATAGTCTGGGGGCCTCTTTGATGGCCTTCTTCACAGCCAGATTC